>NC_143489.1:27286076-27591230 GCF_027475165.1 Benincasa hispida | reverse complement strand
CTCTCACTTATTGGATTTCCTTCATTTATACGTTATAAACGTTCTTAAAGGCCTCATACCGAATCTGAGTGGACGGTTGCCCAAACATCTCCTGGATGGACTCCATGATCTCATGTGTAGTGATCATAGCCTCATGTTTTTTGGTAAGAACATCAGACAATCTTGCCAAGATGTATACTCAGGCCTTGTCATTGGCCTTTGTCCAACGGTCATGAGCATCCCACCTCACTTGGGATGAATTTTGAGCAAGGATTAGAGGATACTTCTCCGTTAAAATGAACCACATATCATCTATAACTAGAATCGTCTTCAAGTTAGATTTCCACGTCGCATAGTTTTAACTGGTTAAATTTTTGTTCTTTAGCAAAGATATAATTTTGGAATACATGTTGAAACAAATAATTGACCATATTAGTTATATTTGTCTTAACCCATTACACAAAATACAAGCATCTAATCAATTCAGCAAAAACAAATAATCAGAAAATCCTAATTAAACGATTGATTTAGTTTTTGCAACGATACTTTAGATCTTTAGCTCAACAGCCAGCGAAAGGTAATTAGCTATCCCCCCTCCCCGAATTGAGACAATCTCAGCTAATTGCTAATACCAGAATAACTCTTATTCTCATAATTTTTAGATTCCATTTTTTCGAGCAAGGATTCATTAACTAGCTTATTCGTCTCATAAGTGTGATCCTACCATTTCAGGAACCCAAAGGTTCGCTTCAATAGGCTACCGTAAGGAAAGACAATTTTTGAAGATTAAGCCGTCATCTTAAATACCCTCAGCCTAGACAGAACTTCACCGGTATAGTTCACTTATAACCTAAAGTCCTATTTATCCTACTTAGTCATTTTTTAAATCTATTAAAAAAAAAAGATTTAATTCTAATCTTATTACAATTAATGTGATCAAAGGTCTAAATTAATTTTAAACATTTTAAAATTAATTCTAATTCCCTAAGATCCTAAGTTTGGACGCAACTTTTTATTAGGTTGATGGTTACTAAATATTCATTTTATAACTAATACAAAATAAATTATTAGTCCTATAATTATCCAAATGACATCATAAAACATTTAAACAATAAATGAATCGGTAATTTAGCCCTTGAGATAAAATAAAGCAATAAATTACATTATTTTGCAAAATTTATCCTGAAAAAACATCTTTTGCCACTCCAGAACTGGACCAGACCAACTCAAACCAACCAAACGCCAAAACTATAACCAAGCCAACCCAACATAAAACCAAACCTAGCCAGCTTGAACCACCCGAACCGGACCAGACCATCCTGGACTGCAGTCGAACCGGATGCGTTTAGTTAACCCTCATGAAATTGTGTCAATGTTGCAATGCTTAGGAACAACATTGCAATGCTACGGCGTCTGGAAGCAGCTCTGGGCAGATTTACGAGTGTTTTTCTATTTTGGTTAAAATTGGTCTTGATATTCATTGTAAACACCCTTAATTCTAGACATTGACTTATAAAAGACTCAATCTTTAGGATAAAACATCCAAAAATGTAGAGACCTTTACAAATTGATCAAATCAAAACATATAAATCTAAGGCCAAATTATATCGTAAACATTCATTTGCAAATCAATTCTAGAATGCAATTCAACCCACCCCTAGTGCAAATTTTGAAATTTCTAAATTAATTATACAAGTTACTCTGATACCAACTGTAGGGACAAAAACCCTAACGCAACGGAAGAACCAAGACCCAACTCAAAATTAATCTAGAATTCAAAATACCAATACAATGGCAAAATATATAGATTAAAACGGTGATAATAAAAACCTTCAACCTACTGTATAAATTAGGTTAAGTATGCTTTACTTTTTTTTTAGGAATTTAATCTTACAGAGAATGAGAAAACGTCGCTTACTTTCATTGAAGACTCAGATGAAAAGACCAATTCTCCTTGGGATGTAATACACGAACACCACCACTTGGAACCTCCCTATTCTTTGAGAAATTGGGGTTATTGGTCTGTGGGAACCAATCTCAAACTGGCAAAAGGAGAGAATTTCAATAAGATTTTTTTTTTTTTTTGCACCGAATCACTTTCTATGATCGATCTTCTTCCAAAAAAAAACCCTATTCATCTCTCAAGTATATCATGTGTGACAGCCTATTAGAGAGAGAGAAATTGTTAAACATGGGCAGTGATCCATGTTCTTTTGATAACTCTCATGTGTGAGAGTTATTTTTATTATTAGTTAATTTAATAAATTAAATTAATTAACTCCAATTTAATTAATAAATCAATTAAAATCATATTTAAATGAACACCTCTCACATAACCTATAGTTTCAATTCAATTAATTAAATCAAATTAAATTAAAAATTAATTAATTAATCTTCCAATTAATTAATTAATTAATTGAATATCACTTATTTAATTTAACCTACATTTGAATCATATTCACTTGTACTTCTTTCGTGACTTATAGTTTTAATGTGCATCTATAACCTATAGTTTTAATATGAATCCAATTCATATTAAATTAATATTTGAACTCCTTTAGATATTTAATTGTCTCATAAATCAATTTTGAATCATATCCAAAATTAAGTTTATATTATAAAGTTTAATTAAAATATAAATTTTATATTATAATGTATCATAATATATTATACAATTTCCCTCGAGCTAGGAAGGGACCTAATGGACATACAGATCAAAAGCTCCAACGATATGGGATTAATTTACTAAACTCATTAACTGTATTAATTAATTTTCGATAACTGTGGGTTCACTCCACTAAAGACTCACAGCTGCACTCTTTTCACTACAAATATATTTCTTTGTCCCCGGATATAAACCAATAATAATAAGTTGGTCATTCATAAGTGTACGTAACATCAATTGGGTCAAAATTATCGTTTTACCCTTAGGTTACTTCTTTATCTTTAAGTACCAGTGCTTCTCTAATGAACAACCTGTTTATGGTCCAACCATTAAACAAAAACCCGCCAGTAAAAGGGTAGGCCCTTTGTTCAAGTCCCAGAGATGCCACTTAAAGGAACACTCATCTACTTACCCTATAGTCGAGAAAATCCCCCTTGTATTATTATATTCTCAGCTCCCTCATCGGTCTTGTCCCCAAAATGGTAGGCATACTGAGTTGGCGAACTGGGCACTCTCATCCATACAAATCAAAGGACAATCTCTCATGAACAGAAGTTCATAATACACTCAGGATTGAGACTAAGTTGCCTAGGTCATCCTATTCAAATATAAACCTAACTCGTCAACGGAATTACATCTAGTGGTTACTATTTCGTAGTCCAGTCTTATGCAAACTCATTGTTAGGATACCTCATTCACATGTCACCTACACGAACGCGTTGGAACATTGCATTTGTATCAAATACAAATTGGGTTTTATTCATAGTGTCACTAGAATAAGGTACCCATCCTTATCCATATACTATAGACCGTTTAGGTTGTATCTTGAATATTGATCCCTGTATGTCTCCACATATAGTTCAAAACTCATAGAATAGCCTAGGATGTTTGTTTATTGGATTTATGTTCATTCAGACAAAAAAAATACAATACAATCAATAACACATTGAAATAACATCGATAACTCTTTATTGATGTAGTCAATTATTTACATTTTTATCTATGAGTTTTAGGGTATAAAACCCAATACCACCAACTATACACAACTCTAAATATTCAATATCACATATCTAAATTCATATTATGAGACCATTTCATTGAAACAGGTAATATATATAATAAATTTACTATCCAATGAATCAACTAAGTATTTTTCATTAATCAACGAGTAAAACAACGTTTCTACAAACAATAAATATCTAAAATAAGATCATATAATACTTTACCCTACCAAAATTGACATCGAACCTCATATCCTAAATTCATAGTGCTAAACTATTGATGCATTGTATAACAAAGATTCATCATATGTAGCGTCCTATAAAGTCACAATACTCAACCTTCACTGCATCTAATTCCAATTAACTATAAGGTGTTTGACTCGTCAATTGTACACAAACAAATAAATGTAATTTATTGACAAAATTATACTAAGTGTAAACATTATAGCTAAAGAAGATAGTCTAAGAAAATGCATATTGTGTTTGTAATTATTTTGTTTATATGTTTTACTATGTGGCACATGGACTTCATAATATAGTACCCACACTCTGTACTACCTGGTTATTGAGCACACTACATGTACACATATATTTCAACCCACGGTATAAAAGAACAAATATTTTAATCAAACCTATGTTATCATTTAATCAAAATTGAAATGCTTACCTTAACAAGGACACAAGTAAGAGGTCGTGCTCTCATATTTGTTCGAGCATAAAACAATCTTATGGCCCTAAAAAAACAAACAAACAAGATATCAGAATGTTTACATAACATATATAATGTGAAATAACTATTAAATACTTACATATCAATAACTTGATACCATGTCTCATAGAATCAATTGAATATACCGTATTAGTCCAGATGGAGATAACAAATATTGTCCAATGATACCTATATAAAAGACATCTCAATAAGGTTAAATAAAAATATTCACAATTCAAAAACTACAAAAAGAATACTTGTTTTATAAACTTACCTGGGATTACACAAACATATCAATAACTTATTCTTCATCGACACCAACCTATTGCACAGGAATCAATATCCCTGTTCATCAATCTTCAACTACTTGAAATTTGTGCAAGAAGTATGAATGCATATTCCTCCATGATACCCGGGTCAAATTCGCGTAAACATCTCAGAGAAAAAGAAAAAAACATTTAAGATTACTTTAGTAATAAAAATTTGTTATCTCCATCTGATAACATTTAAGAAAAAGAAAAAGAAATATTTAAATAAATTAGTAATAAAAATTACTTTAGCACTTAGTACGTGCAGTATGTAACCCGTTATAATTGAAAGTGCTAATTCCTCCATCTGAAAAAACTGTTTGATGCTATCCTTCATCAAATTGAAATTAATTTGATACCCAAAAATTTGCTCAGGAAGTGGGATACAAAGATATTCATCTTCCATTTCGTCATTCACATGCTCCAACACGGACCTTATTGTTGTTGGCAATTTTAACGCATCGGTCTTCGGTTTTTTTCCTTTCAAAGTAGATAACTCACGAGAATTTATCTGATGTATCTATCCAAAAAATGTCGAATATTAAAATAACAACAAAACTACTTCGTCCATGCTTTGACCATGCGAATTTATCTGATGTATCTATCCAAAAAATGTCGAATATTAAAATAACAACAAAACTACTTCGTCCATGCTTTGACCATGCGAATTTATCTGATGTATCTCATGTTTCTAAATAAAACTTTACCCTTCCTTCTTTTTCTGCAACTACCAAATGCTTTGACCATGAAACATTCGATCCAATTGCATCATATACATTACGAATGCTTCCACAACAGGTATGGGCAATGGAGAATGGGTATCACTTACAAGTTCAATGAGAACCTGCACATGATTCGATCCAAGCGATACCCCATAAACTACTTCGTTATAACATTTTCTTTAAAAAAGAACAAAATAGTGCATGATGCCACAATGTTATCAATACTTCCAATAGTGGCTACAAGGTTTCCCCTAAAAAAATACATTTATGATGCTCAACTTATTACCAATGTCATGTAATTCAAGAACCAAGTTTAAAAAAGAATTAAATACAATATTCACCTGATCCAGCTTTTCCTCATGAATGAAGGACGTTGAGACTTATTGTTTTGTAATAGAATTCTGATCGCAGTCAGAGTGTGCATCTCGACTTGCTTCCTCAGTCTTCTTCTGAGAATTCAACTAGTGCATATGTTTGGACATTAAGCTGTATTCTGCCAAAATCTGTGTTTTTTCTTTTTTTCCAATTCTTCTCTGAATCAACACTCATTTGAGTTCCTGTGAATATTGATGGAATGTGTTTGTGAAAGTAGAACAGGGGTGTAATCAACAAGCCTAGCCTACACCTCTTATTCATCCTCGATGTTCAGGTGTTCCCAACGCCTAGGTCAAAATATCATCTGAACAACTTGTTTTGTTCACAACATCTTTCAGTACCTCTTCCGGTAATTTAAATAGTCAAAAATTTTATTTTCAAACAAATTGAAATATGTCTTTTGCGAAATCGATAATTAAATAACACAAAAGGAACGTACATGTTAGCTACGTCTACAGGTAGAGGGAGAACAATATTATTTCGAGAGAATGTTTTCAGAATCACATAAAAAACGGCACCTCTAGTTTAGAGAATTTATATATTGGTCTGCTCTAAACCCTAAAATCAAAATCGTAAATAATTGTAAATAAATAAATATATTGAATACAAAAATTGAATAGGTTGTTCGAAGCGCTAGCAAACAGATTCAAGTCATTTTAACAATGTCATATACACCCATAATAAAATAATGACCAAATTTACTTATAATTTTTATTGCAACCTCTTGGACATTAAGAATTCTCCTTTTTTACATAACGTTAGCCAATCTGTCGTTGGTGACAATTTTCCTGTTTTTTCTACAAGTGGACATAAATAAAAGTGCACTTTGATAAATGTAGCATAATGTATTTAGTAATTTATTAATCTTTAGAATATAAAACTTACCAACTCTTCACTTAAATTTGCATAACCTTTGCGAGACGTTTTATGATTGTATTTGTAAGTTTTGCGTCGCTCTTTCTGCAAATTGCTACATTTCTACATCACACACATATAACACAAATCAGATTAATAATTATATTTAGTTATTCAAACATAAGATAAGTTATAACACTAACCTGAAAATCTTTCTATTAGAGCTAATGTGACAAAAGTTTCCCGATCAACTAGATCAATAGTAGAATACGCTGCTAGTGGAAATTTTAAACATTTTGGTGTGTCTTTGTATGGAAAAACGTACCTACTTCTCAAACCTAGTTTTTTTCAGAATATCCTTCTTGGATTTCGAGTTTATCACAAATGATTTCTAAAAATTATAAAATAACATATATAGAAATACACGTCAATTCAAATACATCATATCTTATGGAATTAAACTCATAATGGAATACATGTTACCTGAATACATACAAAAAAAAAAAAACACTTTTAACTCTAATGGCACATCTATCCATGAAGCATATGTAATCGAGACATATTTGCGTACACATGACCCGATGTAACTCACCATTTGAGTGAGTCCATTGACCACGTTCATTGTACTCAACAATCAGCCCATCCATATCTGATTTAATTTGTGTCAACTGAATCATTGTGGTAGGCCTACGAACAAATCGTTGACTAAACGGTATCTGTAAAACATCATTCAATCCTACATCACCATTGTCACCACCAAGTGAGATATGGTTATCACTACTGAGCCCATCAGTAACTAACCTGCAATGAAAATAAATATTATTAGCAACTAAAAACATAAATAAGTAATAAGCAAAATTTATTATAAAACTAAAATATCCTATTTGTTGAATTATAAAAAATATGCAAGTGAAAATTTTATATCATCTGGAGTTGGCCTTGTCATAAGTTATACCATCTATTCTTCATTTTTATTTACTATCCAAATGCCATCATAGTCAGTTAGAGTGTAGATTGAATCATCTTCGTCGTCCATTTCCTTAAATGCATTTGTAGCAACATTGTTAGAACTGCTATAATTTAAAGTTATGTCCCCTAACTCATCTTCATTAATATGATCTTCGTACTCCCAACTTGGAGGATGCAACACAACATGCCATCGAGAATCACTTGGGTCTTTGATAAAAAAAAATACTTGTTTTGTTTGTGATGTAAGGATAAAACAATCTAACTTATGTTCAATATGTTTGAGATTAACTAATTTTAACCCCAACTCATTTGTTCTAATACCGCTAGCAATATCAACCGAATTACATTTAAACATTACAATCGTAAGGTTAATATAACTCAACTCTCATGTCTCTCGGATCACATCGTAGAACATCATGTTTGTCACTATAGGATTTTTATCTTTTGCACTAGCTATCTGCGTCGTTCTCGCTATTAAACACACACCACTATTCTGTACATTACAAACATCATCACAATGCTCTGTATTGTAGCAAATTCCATTCATAACATAACTAAAATAAATAATCATAGTAGGTGAAAGACTATGCGATACCTATCTCAATATATCAAATATTGTGTTGTTTGGTAACTCAAGTTCTCGAGCAACCTATGTGTATATAAATATAAGTCATAAGTATGAAAATGAAAATTGGGGGAAAAAACTAGCTAAAGAAATAGAATTCAGTGTCGGTAGAAGCATACGTCGTCATGCATCCAAGAAATAAAACTTCGATTATGGTAATCTTGTAACCATATTTGGTTTCTTGATTTTGGTGGATACATTTTTCTCAATATGTTTCCTAAACTAGTATGTAATCCATCCTAATTGTTAGAAATACCAAGTTATAGATAAAATAATAAACAATTTTAGCAGTAGTTTAGTCAACATACTCTATGTCAGGTTGAACATCATATGTATTTTCCAGAACATACAAATGAGCATGCATTACTTGTTCTTTGTCGGGCTTCATGTGGGGAGTTGCAAATGGGGGTCGTCCAATTTCATCATTCTGATCTCGTTCTTTAGTCGCTCGCTCCAAGTTCAACAACATTCCATCATATAAAAATTTACAAAATGTTATACTTTCCTGAACAATATACCCCTCACCAATAGAACCCTTAGTCGATTTCAATTTCGAACATATCCCTTAAGAACTTTCGTATAATGTTCGAAAGGATACATCCATCAAAGATACACGGGGCCACACATACGAATTTCTCTGACCAGATATACAATTAAATGCATCGTTATGGTGAAAAATGATGGAGGAAAATATTTTTCAAACAAACACAATATTATAGCAATCTCTTGTTCTAAGACACTTAGTTGTGTGACATCTACAACCTTACTACATATAGAGTTGAAAAACAAATAGGATCATGTGATAGCATTTCTCACGTGCTTAGGTAGTGCAGCACGAAGTGCAACTGCAAGCAGTTGTTGTATGAGCTTGTGACACTCATGAGACTCTAACTCAGTAACTTTCATAATGTCGATTGATATAAGATTTTTCATGTTAGAAGAATACCCTTTTGAAACTTTCATTTTTGACAATTATTGCAAAATGGTATGCTTTTCATTTTTGTATAACAAGGTGGAGGTATGTATGTCCTTCTCCTCACAACTTTTGGCGCCAACTCAAGACGGATGCCTAATTGTTCCAAGTCACTGCGAGTTTGCAATCCATCCTTTGTCCTACCAGGAATGTCGAGCAAGGTATCCAACAAGTTCATACATACATTATTCTTAAAGGAACTCTAATAAGAGAACTCTGAGCGGAAGCGGATCAACCAAATTTCATAATTCATTGAATATAAAGTTTACAGTAAACAAACAACAAGATATGCACTTACATCTAAATTACAACATGCATTAAAAGAAAGGGTTTCAAGAAATCTCACCTTTGAAGACTTTTCTTCGTGTTTTCCCCTTGAAAGGACGAACAACCTGAAGACCTTCTCCAAGATAGACCTCGAACCAAAATCGGACACTACCACAATGGATATCTTGGTATTCTCAAGGTGAGAATCCAGGAGTGGTGGATTCTGACTGTTTTGGTTAATAAGGAAAGCTTAATGTGAGAGGAAGAAGATTGAGAACTTTCACACAAAACTCAAAGACACGAAACACTTCTGTCTTTCTCAATTGTTGAACCAACTGCTTAGAAGAAGAAGAAAAAATATGTTTTTTTATTCTCTTTGCCATAATATAACCACCACCCACTAATGTGGGTGGAGAGAAAAGATGGGGAATGGAGTTGTAACTCTCTTCCTTATTATCAAAATAACAATAATAATATAAATATAAATATGATAATTAACTTATCATATTATATACATATTAAATTATATGTTATATCAAATATAACATATAATCTATAGTTTTAATATTGTATCACATACAATATAAACTATAGTTTATTTTCTCTTTTATATGACATTTAATATAAATCTTATTTATATTAAATTTAACAACTATGAATCTCATTCATAGAAAATATATTTGAATCTCATTCAAATATTTATTTCCTTCCATTAATCTATAATGTATTTGCTATAATATATCAAGTACATTATGACAATTATATCACATATAATTGAAACAATTTAATTATATCATATATAATTAAATCCCTCTATTAATTTGAACAATTCAAATTAATCCAAAAACTGATTCTCAATTAAATCCTATTGAGCTACCAATGGGACCTCATGGACCTGTGGATTGAAGCTCCAACGGTACATGAATAATTAATTAAACTTTTTAATTATATTATTCACCATTCGTTAACTGTCGGGCACTCTACTAAAGAATGACAGCTGCACTCTTAGCACTACAAATATATTTCTGTGTCTATTGGATATAAAAAATCAACAGTACGATGTCCCTTCACAAATTACACATAAGTACAGTTGGACTAAATTACCATTTTGCCCATGTAGTTACATCTAACTCCTTAAGTATTACTAATCCCTCTAATGAACAATAGATCAGAGTCCTACTATAACGAAATCCCTCAAGGGCCAGGAGAGAGTGTAGTGCCACATTTTCAAGACTCGGAATTAGCTCTTAAGGGAGCAATTTATCTACTTACCCCTGCTTTAGAGAAGGAGTAAATTCCATCTTGTGTAGCTATATTTCCAGTTCCCCAGTCAGATGAATCCCAAAATGGTAGGCTTGTTGAGTAAGTGATTTGGCCACTCTCATCCACAAATCAAAGGGCTGCCCTCATAGGCAGGAGTTCACAACTTACTCAAGATTCAGGTCATGTTAACAATGGCCATCGTGGTGAAATGTAAGTCTTTATTATGACCGACATTATATAATGAGACTAAACATTTCGTGATCTGGTCTTATACAAACTCCTTTGTATAGAATATCCTCGCTCGCATGTCTATACATGAATGATCAGAATCAAATCATTTGTGGCACTTTACAACAATTGTAACACCTACAAAGCGGGCCATACTCGTAGTGTCACCTGGATGAGGTACCCAACCTTATCCATCTACTATAGACCATTTAGGTTATCACTTAAACATGATCTACCCGTATGTCTCTACATACATGTTTAAGTTACAAAGATAACCTTGGATGTTAATTTATTGGTTTGTGGTTAATGCAACTAAAATATCATATATTTTATACACAATGAATAAAGTATCAAATATTTTATTAAATACATAATGATTTTGTTCAACAATGTTTAAAACTATAGGACTCTACGAGATTTAGGGTATCAACCCCAATAATTCTCATTGTGCTTAACATCTAAACAATGTCGAATGTGAAGTTTCTTCCAGTATTCAAGTTAAAAAAATATGGATTTCTTCCTCCAACAATTGCGTAAAGAATTTATTGATTTCTATTATTTCGGTGAATTACCATCGTTAGAAGAATCATTATTAATAAACATTCCAAAAAAATTTTCTCCAAACAACGGTAGTGGAGCCATTCCAAGTTCTTTTCCATTATTGAACACCTTCTTTTGTTTTTTAAACAGGTGTTTAGGTGGCAATAATTTTCTATGTCCAAGATATATCATCTTCTTTCCAAACTTTAAATGTATACATATGTGTTCTGGCCGCATATAGGGCACACACAATATCTTTTGACAGTGCAACCCGCCAAATTATCATATGCAGGAAAATCATTAATTGTCCAAAATAATACTACTTTTTACGTGAAAACTTCATCTCGATATCCATCATAACAAGGTACATCATCATTCCAAAGAATTTTTAACTCATCTACTAAAAACGCCAAATATACATCTAGATTGTATCCCGATTACTTTGGCCCAGAAACTAACATTGTTAACATCATAAATTTACGTCACACAACCAAGGAGGGAGAATGTATGTCGTCAATATCACAAGCGAAGAACTGTATTTACTATTCATCTCACTATGAGGATTAATTCCATCGGTTGATAAAGCAAGATGAAGGTTCTTTTCCTCACTTCCAAAATCAGGTCATAAATGATCGACTTATTTCCAAGAAGGAGAGTCAGATGGATGACATAGATTTCCATCAACCAATCTTTCATTAGCATGCCACGTTAAATTCATTGAATGAATCGGACTCTTGAACATCCTTGGAAACGTGGAATTGGTGGAAAATACTATACAACTTTAGCCAACACTCATTTTTTCACTTCAGATGAATTATTACACTTCTTCCACCTCGATTCGTTACAATGAGGATAGTTAGATGCATTAGCAATTTCTTTTCTATACAGGCAATAATCGTTGGAACACTCATGAAACTTCTCATACGTCATTCCTAAAGTAACTAAAATATCTTTTACATCGTGCGTAGATATTGACAATTTGTTATTTTGAGGTAGAAAACTTTTCAACAAGGTCAACAATTTTGTAAAGTTAGTATCACTCTACTTGAATTTTGCTTTTAAGTGATACAATTTGAATAATGTACCTAACTTAGTCAAATTTTCACAGTTAGGATATAAAGGTTTCTTAGCATTTGTAAGTAACTTCTTAAACTTTTTTGGATCATCAACACTATGTTGTTGTGTCGCTTCAACCATCTCAACAAGATTGTCATCAGAATTATCATTTAAAATCTGTTTGTTGAGATTGTAGTCTACATTAGGCTCTAAATTTGATGGGGAATACCTAGCAAGATTTTCTCTATGCCAGATACAATTGTCATATCTTTGGTCGATACCATATATTAATAAGTGATTTCTGACTTCATTAGTGTTAAGCATCTTACAATTTCCACACCTGACACAAGGACATTGTATAACAGTTTTAACACTCAAATGTTGTTGTGCAAACTTAATATAATTATAAATACTTTCTGCATATTCCTTAGACAGACTATCTTTTATCATCCACGATTTATCCATTATGTTATAACCTAATCAAATGAAGTCAATGAGACAAACCATATCATACTAATATAAGGAAGTAAAATAAAATTGAGGGGTGGGGTCATCCATAACTTAAACTAAACTCATAACAAATCATCTAAGAGATTACCATAACTGTAGGATAGTCATTCCACAGCTGAATTAATAAATATACTACACTTAACCCACCCCTTCAATATGTAAAAAATATAATAGAGATTTAAAAAAGCTATTAAAATATATTACATAGCAAATACAATTAAGGATTTTAATATTCCTGAAAAAAATCAAATCATCTAAATGACTATCATAACGTTAGGATGGTGATTCCATATCTTAATTATTAATATATAATTAAACTCCAATAATAGAAATTTTAAGATATCAAAATAGATTATAACTATAATTGACATTTCCAATATTCCTAAAAAAAAGCAAAGCATATCATTAAGTGACTATCATAGCTGTATGACAATCATTCTACCCTAAAGTAATCAACATAATAACTGAACCCACCCTAAGCAAATAAAGTCAATGAGACATGCCATATTATACTAATGAGACAATAAGAAAATATAAGAAAGTGATGGAGGGCACCTTTAACTTAAACTAGACTTATAACAAAGCATATAAGTAACTATCATAACTGCAAGTCATTCCTTATCTAAATTTATCAACATATATAATTGAACTCTAACGATAGAGATTTTAAGATATCAAAATAGATAATATAATAATTACTATTAATATTTTCAATATTCCTAAAAAGCAAAGCATATCATTAAGTAATCAACATAATATATTTAACATGCCTCTCAAATTTATCAAAACAAAATTAACCCACCCCCCCAAATTTACCAAAAAAAAATTAACCAACTCCTAAAATACAAGCAATCAAACACAATTGAATCGATCATTTTTGTTTTCAAAACTTACTCAAATGTGTTTGTGGAAATTTAGAAGTTCCTTTGAAACTAATTAAAAAACCCTTTTCATAAGTTTTCCAATATAATTTTTGTTTTATTTTTCTTTAAATTCATCAAATTAAAAATAAAAATAAAAATAAAAACCAAAGAAACAAAATCAAAATTGAAAACGAAATTTGACTGAATTCCCACAAACATAATCAATTCAAACTTGCAAATAAAAAATATTTGACCTCAATAAAAGATTGATCACAAAATCAGATTCAATGGATGTCAATAAATATATTTAATACTCACTTAGGGCTAAATGAGTTGCAATCGGGTGGGCAGCTGGCAGATGGGATTTAAGGTTGCAGCTAGAAAATGAATAATAAACGGCGGCTTGAAGACGGACGATTACTTGAACAAGAAGACCGACAACCTGGGATGGAAACAATGAACGACAGCGGCTTGGTGGCTTGGGAAATCGAGAACGACAAATGGACGACGAACGATGAACGACGAACGACCGGTGGCTGACGGGCAATTTCAATGGTGGACGAAGAGGACTAACCACATTTAGGATTGGAGAAATCGGAATTGGTTAAAGAATAATGTAAAAGTTTCTAAACCTAACTTAGATGGCCAAACAGAACGCAAACAATCAGCAAATAAATCGCAGTAAAGAACACCAAGATATATAGTGGTTCGACCAATTTGGTCTACATCCACTTTGAGAACCAGCTTGAAAACCAGTTTGAATTAATTTATTAATGAGCAATAAGGAAATTTTACAAATTACAGATAATCAATTAAATTACCAATCTGTAATTTTTGTATCCACTAATATCGAGAGATCCGCACACAATATCGCCTCTGAAAACTGAGAACAACCTGCGGCAAAACAGTTCAAAAATAGTGTGCTATCGCCTCTGACCGGCGAATCACCCGCAGGCCCGCGAGTATCCCTGCCGCTCCACGCAAGAACCAGTGTGAAACCCACACCCTCGCTGTCGACCTCGCTCGCCGGAGGGAAATCAATCTCGTCGGACACCCACGCCGCCTGAATCGACTGCCTCCCGATCCACTTAACCCAGACAGCTGCGGTGCTATCTCTTGCTTTAGGCGGCTCGTGGTCTCCTTCAGCTCCAAGGCGTGGCGGCTTCAACTTCACAGCCCAAAAAAAAAGCTTAAGCGGTTGCTCCCTCTTTTTTTCTTCTGTTCAGTTCGGTCGCATCAAGAGTCTCACGAATACAGACCCTATTTTGGAGAAGAAAGGGTAATTACAAAAATACCACGGCTCAATAATTACGATAATGCCATTGGGCCTTTAAATTTCCATCAATCCAATAAAAAACCACTTAAAAACTTTATTTTCTACAAATCTCCCTCATAACAAGAATGAATATTTAAGTGTCAAGCTGATTCTCTAATCTTCCTATCATCCAGATTTAATATTCAACCCATCTAATAGATATTTGAACCTATGGGCTGGAAGAACCTTAGTTAACATATCTGAAAAATTCTCAACTGTATGAACCTTGACCAGTTCAACATCTTTCTAGACCACAACTTCTCTGATAAAATGAAATTTGACATCGATATGCTTAGACCGTTCGTGATGAGATGGATTCTTCGCAAGATGAATAGCACTTTGGCTATCACAACGGACGATAGGAATGAACTCCTGCGACAACAACTCACCAACTATCCTTTTCAACTACATTGCCCCTTTCACAGCTTCACCCACTGAAATATACTCTGACTCAGTAGTAGACAAGGCAACAATTGACTATAGAGAAACCTTCCAACTGACCACATTACCAAACAAACGAAAAATGTGACTTAATAAAGACCTTCTTTTGTCAAGGTCTGCAGCATAATCTGCATCTGTGAAGCCTTCCAACAGTGTTGATTTATCACAATCCCTGTTAAAACACAATGATACACTGGCACTGCCTTTCAAATATCGAAGCACCCATTTAACTGCATTCCAATGCTCCTTCCCAGGATTTGACATAAACCTACTTATCATACTCATAACATATCCTAAGTCAGGCCTAGTACAAATCATCAAATACATAATACTTCCAACAACGTTACAATAGGGAATATTAGTCATCTCTAACCTTTCTTGTTCAGTAATAGGACACTGAGATGAAGAAAGCCTAAAATGAGATGCTAAGGGTGTCGAAACTGCCTTACAACCAGACATATTATACTTCTCAAGCAGTTTATGCACATAACTTTCCTGCGAAATTGTTAACAAACCTTTCTCCCTATCTCTTTTCACATCCATGCCTAGGATCCTTTTCAGTTCACCTAAATCTTTCATCTCAAATTCACTACTCAATCGTTTCTTGAGACCACAAATTTCAGAATAATCCTTAGACACCATAATCATATCATCTACATACAGAAGTAGATAAGTATATGTACCTTTCTGAGAAAGTTTCCAGTACACACAGGCATCATATGAGCTCCTGTGAAACTCCTGCTTCAGAATAAAGGTGTCAAACCTGATATACCATTGTCTCGGCGATTGCTTCAGTCCATAGATGGACCTGTGAAGACGACAAACCATGTCTTCCTTTTCTTTCACCTCATAGCCTTTAGGTTAAGCCATGTAGATCACTTCCTCCAATTCACCATGAAGGAAAGTTGTGGTGACGTCCATCTGTTCAACAAACATATCAAAGTGAACAACAATAGATAAAATTAATCGAATGGACGAATGCCTCATCACCGGAGAGAAAATCTCATGAAAGTCAACTCCCTCTTTTTGAGTGTAGCCCTTGGCTACCAGTCTAGCCTTATACCTAGGCTTGCTGTCACCTCCTGTACCTGGCTTGATTTTATAAATCCATTTTGACTGAATGAGTTTCTGATTAGGAGACTTTGGAATCAATGACCATGTCTGATTCTTCTGCAACGAGAACAACTCTGCTTCCATAGCATCCTTCTATTGTTCTTTCGAATCAGATACAATAGCCTCCTTAAAAGTAAGAGGCTCTGCTTCAATACTGTCAGCTGCACAAGTAAGAGCATAAGCAATTAAATCACCATAACCATACCTCGTAGGAGCTTGCCTCACCCGCTGAGGCCTGTCACATGTAAGCTGATGGTTCTGTAGGTCACTGCTACTTGAGCTTTCTTCACCAAATGTTCCCTCATCAATCAAAGTTCTCTGCAGATGAGGCTGTCTACAATCAGAACTGGATGACTGATCACTGGAATCACTTGAACTAACCGATGGTTGTGCTTTAGAATCAATTCTAACCTCTACCTCAACCTGATCAATTGTCTGCTATTTCTGCTACTTTTTGACACGAAATGGCATCTCTGTTTCATTAAAGGTCACATCTCTGCTGATAATGGATTTATTTCTGCCCTCTTCCAAGCACCAAAGTTTATATCCTTTAACACCCTGAGGATAGCCAATAAACATACATTTCAGTGCCCTCTTGTTCAGCTTCCCTTCCTTAATATGAGCATAAGCTGAACATCCAAACACTCTGAGATGATCCAAGCTTGGAGCTTTTCCTGTCCATATCTCCTGAGGAGTCTTTAGGCCTAAAGCGGAAGACGGACTTCTATTAATAAGACAACAAGTTGTTTGGGCAGCTTCCCCCCAAAATTTCAAGGGTAATGAAGCATTTGTCAAGAGACATCTTGTACACTCCATAATTGTTCTGTTGAACCTCTCAGCTAAACCATTCTGCTGTGGAGTGTACGTAATAGTGAAATGCCTCGTAATTCCCTCAGATTTGCAAAATTTATCAAATTTATGATTCACAAATTCTAAACCATTGTCTATCCTCAGATATTTTACCTTTCTGCCTGTCTGGTTCTCAACCTGCTTTTTCCATTCAAGAAATTTCCCAAAAGCTTCATCCTTCTGTTTTAGTGGATATATCCACACCTTTCTTGAAAAATCATCAATGATTGACATCAAGTATCTCGAACCTCCCATAGAAGGTACCTTTGTAGGACCCCACAAATCTGAATGAATATAATCTAAAATTCCTTTAGTAGAATGCTTCCATTTCCCAAACTTCGCTCTGGTAGACTTTCCCATTATGCAATGTTCACAAAATGGGAGTTCAATGTCTTTAACTCCTCCAAGAAAACCTTGTTGTGAAAGAGCTTGCAGACCTCTTTCACTCACATGAGCCAATCTGTTATGCCATAACATAGATTTATCCATTTCTTTCCCAGATGCAATAACAACACTACCTGAAACTGCAGTACCTTTCAACACATAAAGACCATTCCTCAAGGTCCCCTTTTGCTTAACCAAAGTACCCTTGATAACCTTCAGAACTCCATTCTCAGATTTATAAGAATAACCTGCTCTATCTAATTCGTCCAAAGAAATTAGATTTCGTTTGAGTTCTGGAACATACCTTACATTTGTAAGAATTTTGATCATACCATCATGTGTTGCAATTCGAACTGACCCAATTCCTTTTACATCACAAACACCATTATCACCAAGCAGAACTGATCTCCCATCATTTTCCTGAAAGTCAATCAAGAAATTCCGATTAGGAGTCATGTGAAACGTGCACCCTGAATCCATGATCCAAGCGTTCTGAATGTCCCTGCTGGACACCATCAAAACCTCTGTTGAATCATACCCATCAGTAATATTTGTTGCACTAGAATCCCCTATATGCTTGCTACTTTATGCTTCATTGCTCTTATTCAAAGGAAAATTCTTTCTAAAGTGTCCTTCTTTATGACATAGAAAACACTTTTTGCTTTTCCCCTTTGATTTCGACCTGGATCTCGACTCTTTTCCTTTTCCATTCTTTTTCTCATTTCTGCCTCTGGCCATGAGTAACTCTTCATTCTTGCGTTCCTTTTTAATCTCAAGATTTCTCGTTCTCAAGGCATCCAACACTATATCCATGGACAATGAATCTCGTCCATATTTAATAGTTGTCTTAACTTCTCGATATGATTCTGGCAAAGAATTCAGAAGAATAACTACTTGATTTTCATCTGACATCTTCTCACCGATGTTATTGAGATCAACTATAATCTTCTGGAATTCATCTAGGTTCTCTTCTAAGCCTTTACTTGAGTCCATCTTATATCCAAAGAATTTCTCCTTTAGATATAATTTATTTGGCAAGGATTTAGTCAAATAAAGACTTTCCAGTTTCTTCCACAACTCCGCTGTAGTAGTAGCCTCATCTACTAGCCTAAGCACTCCATCAAACAGATACAGAATTATTGTCGAATAGGTCATCTCATCCATATCCCTTTTTTCAGCTTCTGTAATTTTTGGTGGAAGGTTATCTACGTCTAAGATTTTGGCTACCTTTTGTTGTACCAGAATAACTCTAATCGTTTTTCTCCATAACCCGAAATCACCTTTCCCATCAAATTTAACAACTTCGAACCGTGTAGACATCGAAGCCATCTGTCAAATTAATTCCAACAAAAATCCTAAACAAAGATGCCAGCAACACTACCACATACCCTCCTTAGATCAACTGGATCTCTGATACCACTTGTGAGAGTTTCTGAACCTAACTTAGATGGTCAAACTGAACGCAAACAATCAGCAGAAATAAATCGAAAGCAGTAAAAAACACCAAGATATATAGTGGTTCGACCAGTTGGTCTACATCCACTTTGAGAACCAGCTTGAATTAATTTATTAATGAGCAATAAAGGAATTTTACAAATTACAGTTAATCAACGAAATCACCAATCTGTAATTTTTGTATCCACTGATACCGAGAGATCCACACACAATGTCGTCTCTGAAAACTGAGAACAACCCACTGCAAAACAGCCCAAAAATAGTGTGTTATCGCCTCTGAGCAGCGAATCACATGCAGGCCCGAACGTATCCCTCACCACTGCCGCTCCACGCAAGAACCAGCGCGAAACCCACGCCCTCGTCGTCGACCTCGCTCGCCGGACGAAAATCAATCTCGCTGGACACCCACGCCACCTGAACCGACTGCCTCCCGATCCGCTCAACCTAGACGGCTGTGGCACTATCTCTTGCTTCAGGCGGCTCGTGGTCTCCTTCAGCTCCAAGGCGCGGCGACTTCAACTTCACAGCCCAAAAAAAAAAGCCTAAACGGTTGCTCCCTCTTTTTTTCTTCTGTTCAATTCGGCCGCATCAAGAGTCTCACGAATACATACCCTATTTTGGAGAAGAAAGGGTAACTACAAAAATACCACTGCTCAATAATTACGATAATACCATTAAGCCTTTAAATTTCCATCAACCCAATAAAAAACCACTTAAAAACTTGTTATTTTCTACAAATAAGAAAACAAAAAGGATTGGGAAACACAAAACGTCATGGTTTTGGCTTTAGCAAAACAACGTCATTTTTTGTTTAAAGTAAAAAGATTCCATTTTGCTAAGGCCAAAACAGCGTCGTTCTGGTTTAATTCAAAGCGACGTCGTTTTGGATTTAGTAAAATGATGTCATTTTTATTTTATGGCAATACGACGTCATTTAGCTAAGGCCAAAACGACGTCATCTTGGTTGTTTTTCTTTTTCGACCATCAACAATATCGTTACCCTTGATAGACATTGACTGTTAACATAAGTATCAATCCAGCGCGTAATTTTGACTTTTTCCCACCTTGAGGCTTTAATGTTTCTTGATGGGCGATGACCATCAAGAAAGACATTTCTTGATGGGTTTTGACCATCAGCGAGTATAAAACTGGAAATTCACCATTTTTACGAGACTTACAAATTTATGTATCAAGAAAGATATTTTTCTTGACGTTCATGTACGTCAAGTTAAATATAAAAATTAATTGTATCAAGAAATGTATTTTTCTTGATGGTTTTTTTCATGACCATCAGAAAACAAAAATCTTGTGCGTTAGGAAATGTCAAATTTGTAGTAGTATTAGGCGACAATTCACCGATCAAACTTTAATTTTACTTTTGGTTTAACCCCTATGACTTTAGTTTTGGTTTCACTTGAAATGTCTCATACAACTAGTGATAGTTGTCCTCCCTTATATACTCATGATCGACCATCTTTTTATCAAGCCAATGTGGGACTTTGGTCACACTATCAACACCAACATACATGTATAATAAACCCTAACCTACAATTTCACATAAGATGTCATAAAAAGCCCTAAACTTGTTGATGACCTACTTTTTGGTGTGCATATTACACTTATACATTCTATTAATGTGCAATTATATTGTAATTTTGTTGTTGTATGAAACAAGAGTATTTTGTCTACCTCAAATACAATGGTTACATGTAAGAAAAATATAAAATATACGTGAAGTTTTTAAGTTGACATCTCAATAGAGTGTAAGAAAAATGGGAAAATGTAATTGAATGATTAAACAAAAAATTAAGTAAGCAAGAAAGACCACTTGAAAATTATTTTTTTATCATAAAAATTGTACCATATATCTTTGATTTAATAACTCAATGTTGTGCCTCAAGTACAAACATTCTTACTCTAGATGAAAGAGCTTTACACCCTAAATTAGACTACTTTTAACTCTACATATATATTAATTCGGGACAATTAAGACTCACAACCCAACATCCTAAACAAAAGAGCCCTTTATTATTACTTCAACAAAGGTGAATAACCAATTTTTTTTAACATTTTATGTTTGACTATTTTATAAACTCTTTTAAATTGTTTGGCTAAGTCTGAAATATTTTATAAGTTGGTTGTTTTTAAACTATGTTAAGTGACTTGTTTGAAATGATTCATTTCAAGTGGTTATAAAGTTTTTTTTAGCAGTTAAAAGTTATTAAATTGTTCCAAACATTATGGAAAAGAAAAACGTGCTTTTAAAAAATCAAAATTTATATGAATAAATTATATAACCTAATTCTAAATAAATAAATAAACAAATAAATTTCAATTGCTCTAATCTATCTATCTCCCGAAGTGCATGGCTTTTGGTGCAATCTTCATCAGCCTTTCCAATGTGTTTGGAGCAAACTTTCTAGCGAATAGGAAGCAGACACCTGTCCCTTCCATTTTAGTTTTCGTACACTCGGTTTGATTCCTTAATCTCTGAAAAAGCTCCACGTGGATGTCTGACCGCGAGAATATCACAGGATGTGGGCCACCCTTTGACCAGTCAACCCAAGTCAAACTTCGATTGGCATTTCTGTCCCAACCTAAAACATTGACCAAGGTTGGCAAGTAATGTTCGTCGGAGTAACATTGGCCTTTGCAGTAATTCTGAAAGACAGGAAAATACTTCTTGTCGGAGACAACGGTTATGGCGGTGTCTCGGTCCATTTCGAACCACTGTGAGCCTTTTCGCCATTGTTTTAGGGAGATGGGTGGGAACATTTTGTTCCTATATCGGCCGCGGCCGACATTTCCAGGTTCGTCATAGCTCATGATGAAGCTTTTCATGGTGGAGTTGATGAGGAAGGAGTAGACTGTGGAGAAGTTGAAGAGAGGAATGCAAGCTTCTGAGAGGAGAACAAATCGCTCGTTTGAAATGTCAAGGAGTGCGTTTGATAGTAGGCGACGTTCTGCCTCAATCATGTTCACCTTACCCCATCCCACTTTCTGTAATGCACATTAACAAAAATTAAACAAACAAATCAATAGGTTTGATTAATTTTTATTACAAATATCAATTTATAACCTAAACTTTGGGAGTTTATCAATTAAAAGCTTGAATTTATACTGAGATTTTCAAATAGAACGTAATGGATGGTAAAATCGACACACCTACAAACGTTCGAGATTTAAATTGATATAATTACTAGTTCAAAGTTTTGATTGATACAACCCTAATCTTTAATGGTTACAAAACATTTTTATTCTTAAACATTCATAAAAATAATAATTTAGTCTCCGAAGTTTGGTTTATAATGATTTAGTCCATATACTTTCAATTTTTTTTAACAATTTAGTATTTGAACTTTAGTATATAATAAGTTAGTTCCTAACGTAGAAGAAAATTCATCAAAACTAGGTGTTAATTTTTATTATTTTATAATATAGATTTTGTAATTTATTAAAATATTGAGTCTCTAATTAATCAATATGTAACAAATCTCATTAAATAATAACACTAATTTCTATAATAAAGAACTTAAACCATTACAAAATTTAAAATACAAACCTAGATTAAATTGTTATAAAAAAAAGTTCATAAATTAAATGGTTATAAAATAAAAAATATAGGACTAAATCATTATAAACAAAATTTATGAGCTAATTGTTACTTTTATCTAAACGAGTGGTTTTTAAACTTTTATGGTTTAAATTAATTTTTATGTGATAGTTGATTGTAAGAATACTAACCTTGCTGGGAACTCTGCGGCCATGGAAGGCAGGGGATTCGGGGAAAGAATGATTATAAGAAGGATCAGAATGAACGTAAACAGAGTAAAGCCCTTCATTTCCCTTAAAGAATTCTTCCCAAAGAGGAGCCAAATACACCGGCCCTTTCGTCAAGAACATGAACGCTATCTTTGGAACCCGCCGGAACGGAAATTTCTTAATTTCGGCTGCCATTGATGCTCTCCACAGAAGCTCTTCGTCCTCCATATCGTGCATTACTTCCGGCGGCTTCAAATACTCTTCCAACCCCACCCGGCCACCGGTCACCGGAAAAAAACTCGAAGAGGGGATCTGAGTCAGGTTTAAGCTGATGGAGAAATTGGAGAGATAGAAAGTGAAGAAAACTCCGGCGGTGATTCCGGCGGTGAAGAGGAGGACGTAAGGGACGACGTTGAAGAAACTAAGATGGATTTGGATTAGCTTCGGGCTCTGAATTTGACTTTTCATTTTGGGCCAAATTTTCGAATACCCAGATCGGAAATTGGCCGGGCGGCGCTAGGTCGGAGGTGAGGCTGCGACAGAGAGGGCGGCGGAGGGCAGTGGGTTTTTAATCACAGGGAGCTGAAGCTGATTCTAGACGATGTGGGGGAAGGGCAAGTTTGGTTCTAATTCCCTTTCGAAGCTTAAATATCGGTTTTTTTTCCTGTGGAATTTAAGGGTGGTTTGAATAAATGGTTCAACTCAAATTAATTATATTATGTATTTATATTTATAATTAGCTATTTTTTATTTATTAATTTAAAAATATTTAAAAAAAATATAATGAAAATTGTTGTTCTCATACAAGACATTATTCAAACATTTTTAGAGGATTCATTTAGGAATAAAATTTACCTATTAGTCGGCAATCAAATTTTCTTTTCTTTTCTTGATTTATTTTTAAATGGTACATAAATAATAATTAAAAAGGAACACAAACAAGTAACCAATTTTAAAATGTCACTTGATAGAATCCTTACATTTTTTTAATTTGAAATTAAAAAGATGGTTAAACTACTTTTGGTCACACATTTTTTATGGTTAAGTTAAATTAGGTTTGTTTTTAAATATAGAAAAATGAATCAAAATATTTATAAATATAGCAAAATGTCATTGTCTATCAATCATAGACCCTTATAAACTACTAT
Source organism: Benincasa hispida (assembly GCF_027475165.1). Classification (NCBI taxonomy): domain Eukaryota; kingdom Viridiplantae; phylum Streptophyta; class Magnoliopsida; order Cucurbitales; family Cucurbitaceae; genus Benincasa; species Benincasa hispida. Next base: position 27,566,855 of record NC_143489.1, on the reverse strand, counting down.
CATCTATCACTAATAGATATGAAATTACGCACTTGAAAATATATGGAGAGTGTCGTATATAGAAAATTATAGAGACCAAAATATTATTTTATCTAAAATACATGTACAAGACACCATTAGTTAATTATTTAGTTTCTTCATTTCTCCTCTAAATTTTCCTACTATTATCTTCTCCATCATGTCTTATTTCTCTTGATCCCATCTCTATATTTGGTCTCCAATAACAACAGTATTTCACTCGATATATTTTGCCTCCAATGGCGACCACGACAATAATGAGTGAAGTTGTTTCTGAAGGATGCACGAACATCCGCAACAGAAGCGGATCAGATCCCAATTTTATTTTTTCATATAGAACCTTGAAATTAAGAAAAAAAAAAAACAAAAAATATGCATTCAAACAACATGTTAATTTTAGTATGAGAGGGTGGGCTTCATGTTAATTTTAGTAGAGGGAGAGGGAAGATTATGAGAGGAAATTTGCAGAGAGATTTTCACACAAAAAAAAAGAAGAAGAAGAAGAAGAAGAAAAGAAAAGAAAAAGAAAGGATGAACCTTGTGTTTTCCATTAACCAGTGAAGAATAAGATAAGTGTTTTTATCTCTCTTCTTCTCCACTCACACGATCAAGAGAGAATTAAGAGAGGAAATTATAAAAAATACCTCCAATAACGTTTTTCAAATAATTTAAAATTTTAAATTAATTTTCAGTTTTAAATTAATTTAATATATAAACATATATATAAATAACTACCTTATTTTATATATATACTATATATTAAACTGTATGTTATATTATATCACATATAATAGAACTTATAGTTTGATATTCTCTTATTTAACATATAGTATTTAATATGAATCAAATTTATATTAAATTTAACCTATAGCATTTATATAAATCACATTCATATAACTAATATTTGAATCATATTCAAATAATATTTCCTCTCAAATAAAACTTTATATTATAATGTATCAAATATATTATATTAATTATATCATATATAATTAATTTTCTCGATTAATTTGAACAACTCAAATTAATCCAAGATTAATTTGATTTTCAATAATCCAAGTTGAGTTACCGAGGGGATCTTATGGACCTATAAATCGAAGCTCCAATGATACTTGGTTAATTAATTAAACTCTTTAATTAAATTAACCAACTTTCATTAACTATCGATCACTTCACTAAAGACTGACAATTGCACTCTTTGCACTATAGATATACTTTTCTGTCCATTGGATATACCAATCAACGGTGTGTTGACCCTTCACAAATTGCTTGTAAGTACAGCTATACTAAAATTACCGTTTTGCCCCTGTAGTTACATCTAACTTCTTAAGTACCATTGATCCCTCTAATGAATCATAGTCCAATCATGACCAAACTCCTCTTGGGTCAGGAGAGAGTGTGATACCACATTGTTCAACCCCCATAATCAACTTTTAAAGGAGCAATTTCTCTACTTACTCTAACTATGGAAAATGAGTGAATTTCTTTTTGTGAAGTTGCGTTATCAACTCCTCAATTAGACGAATCTCCAAAACGGTAGACATATTGAGTCAGCGAAACTAACTACTCTCACCCATGCTGGTCAAAGGACTGTCTTCATAAACAAAAATTCATAACTCACTCAGGATTCTGGTCAAGCCACCTATGGTCATCCTGGTGAAATGTAAGTCTCTCCTATCAATGGGGTTATATAGCGAGACTATTTATTTTGTGGTCCGGTCTTATACAAACTCTTTGTATAGAACACCTCCGCTCACATGTCTCCACATGAATGATTAAGATCATATTATTTATAGCATTTTACAATAACAATTGTAACAATTACAAAGCAGAACACGTTCTTAGTGTCAATAGGATAATATACCTAGCCTTATCCATCTACTACAGATCGACCATTTTGATTATCTCTTAAACATAATTCACTTGTAGGTCTCCACATACATGTTTAAGTTACGGAAGATAACCTTAGATCTTAGTTTATTGGTTTCGTGGGTTAATGCTACTAAATGTCAAATAAAATACCTCTTATTTTCTTGGATAAATAATTTGTTTATACATCACAATTACAAACTACATGACTCACGAGATTTAGAGCATCAATTCCAATAGTTTCTACTTCTCCAACAATGTTCGAAGGTCAGAAATAACGAACGAAATTTTTTCGGATGCCAAATGAAACATGTGTTGAGCTAAAAGTGAGAATGTGAATAAAAACTAGAACAGGTGCGAGAAAAGAGAAATAATTCAGAAAAAGGTTTGGCGAAACCAACCAAAAGTTAGATACTTCGTTGTTTTTTTTTCTTAAAAAAAAAAAAAGTCAATGTAATTTCATTGTTCCAAAAAAAAAAAAAAAAAAAAACAGGTCATCCATATAAAAACTTGAGATACTTAACAAAAATTTACCCAAACTTTTCATTGTACCCATTTTACCTCTTGTTGTATTTTGTGCATTGACTTTCCATAATTTTAGCATCTATGATTAAATTTTGGAGGTCTCTTATCATTGATTCATTAGGAAGATCTCAATTTAATTAAATATTTTTTTTCTTGTAATGTGAAATAATTGAATGAAGACAAAATAAAATAGAATTCCCGTATTAGTTCACTTTCAACTTTTTAATTAAGGTAATTAATTAATATTATGATTTTTTAAAAAAGTAATATCACTCCAAATAAATCCATAGTTTTCCCCCAAGCAATTCAACCATACTCTTCTTATCTTAGGCTCTTACTAAAAGTTCTTATAACCAAATATAACAATAAATTAAAAATAAATTTTGAAAATTTTATTTTCGAGTTATATGTAGGGGAAAAAAGAAGAATTTGGAAGAAATAAAAATATGTAGAAATTTTATGTGAATGGCGTGTAAGTTTGGACTTGAAAACCGGTGTGGAAAAATCTCCGGCATCTGACGCGCTTTGATTAGTACTTTTTTTTAGTCTCACAAACGACACCGCCACACGCCGCCGCCCGACCACCGGTATTGACACGTGTTGGATGTTTCCACGTCAATTTCTGCGGACCCCATATTCAAAGTGTGAGAAAAAAAGATTCCGTCTATTACATCGCAATTATAGTTATTAAGGACCTTTTTAAGAATTAAAAAATATGATAAAATAGGGATGTAGATCAATTAACCTCGATGTTCATGAATTGAGTTGGATTAAGTTAAAAGACGTTTTAGACCTAATTTAATTGTGCAGAATATAAATTTCTTCAACCTAAATAATCTTTATTAAAATTGAACCCAACCCAACTATGGAATATTTGGGTTAGGTTGGTTCGGGTTAATCGGATTATTTGTTTAAAATTTTATTATAAAAATAAACACAAGGTAAATATATAAAAATCTTATTTAATTATTTTCATATATTGAATTAACAACTCAATTTCAATTTATATAGTGAAAATTTTCTTTCTAAAATGCAAAGAAACTACTTTTAAGAATTGTTGAAAAATAAATTATTACAAAAATCTTGGAATTAAATAAAATTAAAATCAATATATGTATAAGCAGATCATCCACTCTTCCTTGAAGCAAAGCAGGTTAACATTGAAAAGTGGCGTTAAGTGCCTAGGTTTGTAGAAAAAAAAATGAATTAGAGTGTGTTCTATAATTGTGTTATATGTAATAAAAAATATATATTTTAAAGTTAATAATAAATTCGGGTTGCTTCGGGTTATATTAGATGAACCCACTAACCAATCCAACCCATAAAATTTTCATTTATTTGAACCCAATCCAACCCAAACCGTTGGGTTGATAAGTTTTTTTGGATCATCGAGTTTTTTGAACACCCCTAAACCTCAAATATGTACTATCAATTTTAACATCAAAAGTTGGCTAACAAATTCATATAATATCAAAAGAAAGACTAAGAAAACAAAAAAAAAATAAAGCTTTAATAGTGTAGAGTTTTTGTCAATATGAGCACAATTCAACCAACACTAACTTGTACTATCTATTTCGAAGTTTAAGGTTCGTTTCCTATATGATATATATATATCATTTTGATTTTAATTTTGAAAATTAAGTTTTCAAACAATGTTTTCAAATTAATTTTTTTTTTTATTTAAGCCAAGTTTTGAAAAATATAACATAATACTTAGTTATCGTGTGTAACTATTTAAATTATTAGTTTTTTTAAAAAAATAAACTTATAAACACTACTTTATAAGTTGCAATATTTTGTCATTTATATTCTACACATGGTTTCAAAAACCAAGCTAACTTTTGAAAAATCAATAAATATATATATATATATATAAACATTTTTTTTTGTTTAGATTTGATTAGGAATTCAAGTATTTCCTTAAGATAAGTGAAAACCATAATCAATAAAGAATGCAATAAGTATATATTTTAAAACTAAAAAAAATTAAAAAGAAAAATTATTTTAAATGACAAAACTACTGAAAATATTTAACGAAATATCACTGTCTATCTACGATAAACTATTATGTGTCTCTCATGATGTAGTCTATTATTTTGCTATATTTTGTAAATATTTTAGCTCATTTTTCTATATTTAAAAATAATTCAGTAATGGTTATCAAATATTACTTTCAAAATTATTTTTGTTCTTTAAATTCATTAAGAATCTAAATATTTTTATAGAAGTAAAAAATTGTAAAATATTACAAATATTTTCATAGTTGCCGAAGAAAGGGCCGTGAAAATTGGGTGAAGGAACCAAGGAAGGAGCCATGCATGAAGGAAAAAGAGGAAGGTTCCTGCATGGGGTAATTAAGGAAGAAAAGTGGGCTATTTTGATTTGGCTTCTTAATATTAAAAGATTGGGAAATTATGGTCTATAACAACATTTGGACTTCCATTTTTAATTTTTCTTTTTTTGAGAAACATTTTGGGAAAAAATAGTAAAACTCAGGTTTCATGAGTAAAATGGCAAGCATCCTACCCTACATGTGATCCATCCAGTCCAAATATTGGACTTCAATCGTGATCTTTAAAGATATTGCTGATCATTTTGAAATTTGAAAATCACTATCCAATTATTTTAAAATCTCATTAGTCGTTGTCTTCTTCTTCTTCTTTTTTAAAATGAATTTTATATTTACTTCTTTTATGATTATCCTTTTCGTTGATGCATACAAGAACGAATTTAGAGAATCAACCTTTCTTTATTCGTTAATGCATGCAAGAATGTATCTGAGAAGGCAAAAATCGGTGGTTGAGTATCAATACAGCCGTGAGAGCAATGTCAAGCAATAGACGGACAAAAGGCTTGCATAAGGGCTCGAACTTCAATTGAAAGCTTGTGGTCTCCGTATGTGAACAAGTACCATAGTTTGTTTAATGTGCTTCTTGGCAGTTTAGAATGAAGGTGATAGCACTGAAAATGTGTTATCTCACTTCGTGTAATTCAGGATTGTTCTTGTCATTTGCGTGTTTATTTTCTAATTTCATAGGTATCGAGAATAGTTTAGATAGAACTAACCCTTAGTACCAATTTCGAGTTAAAACATGCTTATTTGGAGACTTAAAGTGTCAACAAGGATAAAAAAACACAAACTAGAGCAAAAGTAGGTTGGTGCTAATCAGGTGTCCAAACCCCAGCAGTGTTGTAGCGATAACACTATACTGTAGCACTGTGCCTCAACCTGAGAGCAAATTTCTTTGCATCGACGCGGTGCCATCACGTTATTTTAAATTAAACTCTAATCATATTGCAAAAGGATCACGATTTTGACACAGATTTCTCTCTAGCCTTTCCTCCTCTCTTCTATATTTTATCTTTCTTGTTCAATTGAGACCTTGATCGATTATTGTGGGATTATTTCAAGCATGTATCTAGACTAAGATACAATTAGTCTACTTCGGGATTTGAGGTTTAATTCTTGATTTACAAACTCATGAAGTTATGAACAATTTTATCTTGTAATTATACAGTTTAATGATTTCTCATCTTGTTCTTATTCTATTGACTGAATATGTTTGGGATTATCTGACAAATTAGCCAATTATGTCTAGTTATTTGCCATAAATCTACATTTAATACGTAATTGTTAGGTTCTTAGATCATTAAGTGTGAAAGAGTTAAGTTGGGGTTGTAAATTGATTTGACAATTCCAAACCATTAACATTCATATAACTAACCTAGGTGAGATTTCGCATCGTACACTTAATTAGACAATTCCGAATTATTTTGTTCGTCTTAGCAAATGCCCTAGATCTTAATGCTAATTAATTTGCTTGTTTAGGATACTTTCCATCTGAACACAAAGGTCAATTTGATTAATAGGACATCCATTTAGCTTTTCTAAATGCGATAGGCTAAGCTTACACATACAAAATTATAAATAATTTGTATGATTAATCAATGATTGAGCAACAAATTAGGAATATCCTCAATATAACTCTGGTTAGATATAAGCGGAAAATTGAATGACTCTTTGTGGATCCATCTATTACTACACTAATACTATGGCATTAGAACAGAAAACGGAACATTATTTGATCGAATCAAAAGCTTCCACAATTTTTGGTTGAAGTAAGTGCCATCACAATGCTTGTATGGTCATTTTATAGGATTTGATCAACAAGAGCTAAATTGATGATCTGGACGAGAATATGGATTATTTGAAGTATATAGATTTTGGAGGATTGAACTCATAAAAGGAGTGATATATTAATTTTTTAAAAATTTATATTTTCCCAACATTTTAAAGAAATTTAATTTATCCACTACATTCAAAATTCTAATTTTTCAAAGTAGATTCCATAAACAGGAAGTCCAATAAATCAAAAATTAACAAAATAGAATAAATTTAAAGGCATATTTTAAACCTATTTCAATTTTGTTCGCTTTGACATTGGCCCCTCTGGAAACCCCAACTTTACTATGCATAAATAGAAAGGCGAGAGACACATATCTTAAAGGCGTACTTACAAACCCTAATTGTTGCCACAAGTTCAAGCTGATTAATTACGAATTGTGACAAACTCTTAAATCATCGGTTAACCTAAAAACTTAAGTCGATGGATGGAGGTTAAATTTAATATTATATCAATCGATGTTAATTGGGAGAAAATAACATATATGAGTTTGAACATAGAACCTTCCGTTCTGATACCATCTTAAATTAAAGCTTAAGCTGATAAATGAACGTAAATTTAATTTCATATCATCTTAGACAAACACAAAACTTATGCATCATTTCTTGATAAATGAACGTAAAATAACATGCTTTGCGAGTTGCCCCATTCTGTTTCTTAGTATTTCTTGTTTCTTCGTCGAATTTTTTTCAAGGAATGTCCTCGAGAATCAGTCTCATTTTCAAATAAATTGAAAATATTTCTAATGTATTTCTTGTTCCTTGAGAAAAATGAGGCCAGATGAGTTGATTTAAATTATGACAATTTGGTCTTAAGGTCAAAATTCATTTAAAAGGCAGTGACCTAAATATTTTCAGTTTTATAAATATGAAAGCAATTTGTTGGTGGCCTACTAGCCATTCTAATTAAAAGAAATATTTTGAAGGCTATCAAAATTGAAGTCAGGCTACTCCAAGTCTAAGCTAAATATTTGATGAAACCAATTAGGTTTCTTTCTTTTTCAAATGATTAGTGTACATTCTAGATTTCCATGGATTATTCGATTATAGTTTTTTAGAAAAGTAGTTGCTCAAATAAATAAAATAAATAATAATAAGTACAGGTTATTTTGAATTAAAAAACTATATATTTTTTTTTTTACTTTTAACTCAAATAATCAAACATAGTATACTTTTCTTTAAAACTAAAAATAGTGTACTTCTTTAATGTAATATGTACCAACAAATTGTGAAAAGAGAAATATTTAGGTGTTCCGTCTTTCTCTACCTATCAAAAAAAATTTCTTAAAATAAATTATCACGTGACAATTTTTAAATGGATATAGAACAACGACACCTAAGTTTTTTTTTTGTTTGCCTTTGTAAAAATTCTTTTTAGAATCTCTTAACTTGAAAAACTTGTTATGTTATTGAGGGTCTTTTGTTAGATTCATTGGTGATCTTTTAACATCATGGTTTAGTCCAAGACTTCCACTTTGTCGACCGTAAATATAACTATCTGAAATCTCAAAATAATATATTTATGCTTTTGTTTAGATTTTGAATTTGAGAATTTAAAATGCATAATTATGTTTAAAAAATAAAAAGATTAACCAATACAATATTTTATATAATAAACTACTCGATTATTTTTGTTTAATGTATTATATAATATATCATAAATTATATGATATTACAAAATATTAATTTATATGAATTTTTTAACATAAACCAAATTCATAAATAAACTAATAGTAGTTTATATTCAAGTGAGTAATTAAATTAATTTTATGGTTTAACAATGGAAAATTTTTAAAAATGGAAAAAATGTCAAACTATTTACAGATATAGCAAAAAAAAAAAAATACTGATAGATACTGATAGACTTTTATCAGCATCTATCAGTGATTGACTTGTATCAATAATAGACTTCTATCCGTTTCTATCACTGATAGACATTGATAGACTTCTATCAGCCTCTATCAATAATAGACTTTTATCAGTTTCTATCACTAATATACACTGATAGACTTAGTGTCTATCACTTATGGAGGAGAAAGATGATTAAATTTTGCTATTCTATGTAAATAATTTCCCTTAGTTTTCTATTTTTGAAAATCTCCCATTTATTAATATAATATATTATCAAACATATTCTAAACAATTATTTAAATTGGAATTTAACTTCTAAATTAGCTACAAAACACGTCTGAAAACATGAAACACAACTTTGTTTTCATTAAATCTGTTATCTTCAAATTTATATTTTCAGATTGCATACCAAATATGTACCTAGTTACTTTGAAGAGCATTAGTTTTGCAATAGCATTTATGCATTAGAAATTTCAAACACCCTTAATTCAAACATTTTCTTTAGGAACATTTGGGGGGATTGGACCCACAATGTAAAGTTTTTTTTCCCTTTCTTTCTCGTGCAATATAAAGAGTCAATAAGCCATGAAATTGATGTTTGTAAGTCGTTGGTCCACAGTGAATTTAAGAAATCTTTGGGCTAAATATTGAGTAGAATTAACAACTTCACTCCTCTTAACTCCTACTCCTTGAACCAAACTGAAGGAATTAAATCCTAAGCAGAAACACGTAAAAGTCGTACCATTCAATTTTAATTTGATTTTAAAACAAAAATACAGAGAAGAACACGAAGCTAAATTCACGAGATAAACATTCTAAAAAACAATATGCATAAAGAGGAGAAAAGAAAGAGAATTCTACTCACCCTTGAAGAATTACATTCTTCTCACTTTCTCTCTCGATTCACAGCACGAGATCGATCCTTCCCCGATCTTAGCAACACAAAGACACAACAACAACAAAGAACCTGAACACCAGCATGAGGGCTTCCTTGTTATTCTTTAGGATTAGAAGCAAAGCGGAGTTGTGGGCTCGCTATAGATCAAATTTGAGAGAAGGGAAATGGAGAGAATTTTGATGAGAGAATCACGGTCTTCAGAGAGTTTTTCACACTCAAAGTTAAACCTATGAGGAAGAAGAAGATGAAGAATCAAAACCACTTTGTGAAACAAAAACGTGGAACTCCTTTCACGTCCTTTAGATTGAGAGATTAAAGGGAGAAGTTCTAAAATAACTCTCTCTCAAATTTAAAATTCAAAATAAATTAAAAACCATAATTTGAATTTTAAATAAAATATATAATAACCAACTTTATTATATATTAATATTCAACCATATGTTATATCATATATAACATATAACCTATACTTTATATTATATCACATATAATATAACCTATAATTTATTAATCTCTCAATTAACCTATAGTAATAATGTGAATCATCTTCATATTAATTTTAACTTATACTTTTTATATGAATCGTATTCATATAATTAATATATTTGAAGCATATTCAAATATTTATTTCTCTCATTAAAACTTTATATTATAATGTATCATATACATTATATTAATTATATCTCATATAATTAATTCCCTTAAATTAATTTGAACAATTCAAATTAATTCAAAATTAATTTGATTCTCAATAATCCTAATTGAGTAATGAGGGGACCTTATGGACCTATAGATTGAAGCTTCAATGATATTTGATTAATTATTTGGACTCTTTAATTAAATTAATCAACTTTCATTAACTGTCTCGCTCCACTAAAGATCGACAACTGCACTCTTCACATTATAGATATATTTATGTGTCCATTGGATATAATCAATCAATAGTAGGTTGACTCTTCACAAATTGCTCGTAAGTACAACTGGGCCAAAATTACCGTTTTGCGCCTATAGTTACATCTAACTCCTTAAGTACTATCAATCCCTCTAATGAACACTTAGTTATTGTAAACCCTAAAATTTACTTTATTAAGCATTTATAGCTATTATGTGATGTTATGTCTGTTAACCTAGTTGCATGCTATGTGTAGGTAATATGAATACTTAGGAGTGTTGAGAAGGAGATGAACTTTTCTAAGTACTAAGGCGAACATGCTCTCGGGTACTATGAAGAGGCATTCCACACTAAGTGAGATTTTGAGATGTAGACACGAAGGAAGCTAGACATGGAGTTAAGTCTAAGATGGAAGGAAATTCTTCAAGGATGGTACTTGAGGCTCTCGAGAGAATTGGAAGTCTTGGCACTTAGGAGAATATAGAACAACTTGGAAATGGAGGTTTGACCATATTATGCGCCCAAGGATTCAAAGGGGAAATTTGGCTAATTGTGGCTTAAGGCATGCATTGAAGGGCCATGTGGAGGCAAGTGGTGCCTGTCGAGTGAAGTGCTGGTCGTGGCTAGCAAAGAAGTGTATGTTGGTTTCATTGAAGGTTAGTGTGGCCTAAGACGAGTGGTAGGTGCCTGTCGAGTGAGGTGCTGGTCGTGGCTAGCAAAGAAGTGCATGTTGGTTTCATTAAAGGTTAGTGGGCCTAAGACGGGTGGCACACGAGCTACCAGGCGCCATGGTGAGCGCCTATGAAACGCTAAGGAGGCTGCCTAAAGGTTTAGGAAAAAGCATGGGCGAGTGGCACTCAAAAGGCACCAAGTGATGCCAAAGAGGTTTAATGTGGGCATAGAACGAGACATAAGGTAATGCATCGAAGGAGTTATGCTAAAATGATAGGCAACAACAAGATGTACATTGGCTGAAAGACTTAGAGGTTAGAAGTGTGGCGGCCAAAAGCCCAGACGTTGACATGTAGAACACTAAGGCGAGCCTTAGAGGTTAAGTGAGCATTGATGAGGCGTTGATTGAGGAGGAAGGCTTGAAAGGACACCAGCCTATGCGTTGAGAGTAACATTGAAACACCTAGCTTAGTCATCCGATTAGTGGGTTAAGTGTCCTGATTAGGCCTTAAGCAAACGTTTCACCCTAATAGGCCAACTGATCATGCAATTCTTAGTATAAAAGGGAAATTGGGGAAGAATAGCTCAATTTGGTCATTTCTCTCGTGCAAAAGGGAAAGAATTTCTGCCAGTCTAAAAATTCATTAGTGCAAAGGCGATCCTAGGCTACCAAGAGAAAATTCACACAGATGGGAGTTGGAAATTGAAGAATTCCACAAGTTTCCAAGGTTTTCGGATTGTTCGGGCAGGTTAGGAGGATTGAAGCATTCCAAGCTCACCAAGAAGAGTTATAGGCCCAAATTTTAAGGTAATATAGTTAAGATATTTAGAAATAGGTTCTTAGAAGGAAGTTTTGTGAGAAAATGTTTAGAATATTAGTTATTGATGCAGAAAGTTGAATCTGGAAATTTGGCTGGATAAACAAGCAGGTAGCTGCAACACCAGAAGAAGCAGGCAGCTGGCCGGATGGGGCTGTGCATAGACGAGCGCACAATGGCAAGAGCATGTGATGTATCAAGAGTTGGTCGTAGAGTGGGCACATGACTATGCGTGAGGAAGAAGCCAACGAGTAGGGCATGCTAAGGAGCCGCATTGGAGCACGCCCAACGCCTAAGCAAGATAGGTGTGTCTTAGCGCCTAGTGAACGCCTGTGTACGTGCGGCCACCACTCCATCTAGTTGTAATGTAAATTTGGTTAAGAGTGGTGATGCGTTGGATTTGGCTAAATATGGTGATGCGTTGAGCTAGGTCTAGACGTTAGAGTATTGTGAGTAAGTTTTATGTGTAATATTAAGATTAAATGTTGTAGTTAAGCTCAAGAGGGAGCTAGAAGCATTAACCAAGGATTCCTATTATTGTCACAGGGCAAACAAATATAGGGGAAGCCTACAACCCTCTGAAGAAGAAACTTAAAGACAATGAGTGACTAGTTTTCACTAAGTTGAACTTGAATTGCTTTCCATGGGTTAAGACATAGTTTTAATGAATTTTTTTTGCATGGTTGTTTACTTTACGATGATGTCTAATTTTCAGAACATGAATTCCATTAAGAAGTTTTCCCAATGTATGCTTAAGCTTAGAGGTTGATGTATGGATACATAGCCCCTTTCTTTTAAAAGCTTTAAGGTTTTATGTGAAATGAAGCATGGCTTAATCAGTTTTACTGTGAGTTTTAAAGTATGCTTAATCTAGTTTTCAAACCCAAACTTAAAGCCTATGTATGACAAACTTTAAAAGGGGTTTATGAAGCATACTCAAGTTTAGATGCATGAGATCGTGAATTAACTAGTATTCCATGAGTTAAGCTATTATTCAATAATTTATATGCTTATGGTATATGTCTACTGGAATGCTTATTGCTTGAGGATATTGAGTTTTACTTAAATAGGTTTTACAATGATTTATCGAGGAAACCCAATACTAAAGGTATGAAGGTATCTGGATCCCTTAATACCAAATAAATGATGGTATCCAAGGCATATAAGTAGCCTTTAGGGCTTGACCACGTGCACGTAGGTTCTATAATTTCAACGTTGAACGTATTAAGATTACTCTATGTCAGCTAAGAAATTCAATGTTGAGAGATCGAGTAAAAGGGCTCTCCCTCAACTAAGGCCAGAGAATGATGGGTTTCAAATAATAGAACATTATTCGAGTTTTGCTGAGTATCTAAAAGCATTTTCAAGATATTATGTTTCTATTTGCTTTTAATGTTGCTTAACCCTGAGATTAAGAATTTTACGTTATTGAAATCTTTTGTTCTCATACCATAGTTATTAAATAGCATGTTTCATTTTTAAAAGTCACTCACTGGGTATTTAGTTCACCCTTTCCGATGTTTCCCTCTTTTCCAAGGTAATGGTCAACCCCCCAGAGCCTAGCTGATCAGTCTACCACACAAAGTTCAGAGCCTAAAGTAGAACAAAAGTTGAAAAAACCTAGGTGGTTAAGTTTGTTTGTTCTAAATTAATCTTCCATGTACATAATAAGGACAGAGGTAGTTTCGAAATGGGAACCACTAATGTGTAACTATGTAAATCTTTCTGATATACGTACATATAGCATATGCATTTGAGTTGGCTGCATTTTTGTTGCAAAGAGTGTATAGACGAATGTATGCTTATAAATTGTATATTAGGTGCACAAAGACATATGGAGGACAAGTTCCACAAGTGAATTTAGGTAGTGGTTTATAGGGTTTAAAGCCCTACGCAACGGAAGATAATCATAGAACCAAACCTCATTTTTAATTAATAAATAAAATACCTATATACTGGCAAATTTTACAGTATTTCAGATAAATCTACCATAAAAACATAGGCTAAAATATGCTACAAAAAAATGAATAAATCTACAGAGAATAGGAACTGCGAAACAAACCAGTTGTGACTCTTGAGGGCTTCACCAATTTTTCTCAACAAAGCATCAAGATCACGATCTCTTCAATCCAAGCAACATCATCACTATGGTTTCACTGGTATTCTCTTGGGGTTGAAAGTATAAGACTTGTGGGAGTCTTCTATTGGAAGAAAAAAAAACTCTTTTTTTTTTTAGAAAGAAAAACCATTGAGAGAATTAAAAACTCAGAGTTGATCCCTTTTAGATCCACCCCCTTCACGACAATAATGAAAGAATAATAAAGAAAACTTCCCTCAACGTGTGGCATTTGGTTAGGGAGAGAGAAGACAAAGTTCAACCTTCCACGTGTGAAATATCAGTTACTTTAACTTAAAGGCAAGCATGGTAGACCAATAAACCGACCTAAATCGGCCAAAATAGGGTCGGCCGATCGGAAATTCAAACGAATCGGGCGGGGGTCAGTTTGGTTAAATATCGCCGATTTAGGTTTCGGTTGGGCACCAAGACCCGACCCGACCGACATTTTAAAAAAAATAAAACAATATTAAATTTATTGTTTAATATATTAGATAATGTATATTGTATAGGGTTTCTTTTTACTTTAAGGGTTTCTTCGCAGTTTGCACGCCGCTTCTTCTTCTTCCTTCTTCTGTTCCTCTTCGGCTCTTACTCGTCGTCTTCTTCCGACGTCCAATTTTAGGCAATCGTGTGTGCTTCAGTTCAGTCCCAGGTCCGTTTATCTGTTTTCGATTTTAGGCAACCGTCCGATTTGGCTCTTCCTTGCTCGCTGTCCTCTTCGGTTCTTCCTTGCTCGTCGTTTTCAATTCAGTTTAGTCCCAGAGAGTCTCTTAGAACTACTTTTACTTATTGAACCTTTGTAGCCGTTTCGATTTGGCAGAGACCTTCATAGCCGTTTTCGATTTTCAGCCTCAGGTCCTTTTTTTTTTTGCAACTGCAAGTCCGTTTTCATTATCGATTTGCAATACATTTTGTAATGTATTCTAATTTTATAGAGATTGAACTAAGAATTGGAAGATTTACCTAATAAATATGAAATTGGAAGATTTACCTAATAAATATGAAAATTATATATATATATATATATATATATATATATATATATATATATATATATATAATATATATGGCATAGAAAACTATATCCCTACATATAGGATCTTTTGTGTGTCTAGAAAGTCTCAAGAAAAAAAAACAAAACTGTAGAATAGATTTCTTTTACTCTCAAATATTATATGCAACAGTATTAACCAATTTGACACATTAGCTTAATTTTTAAAAAATGGAATTACAATAAGTAACATTTTAATAATCAAATGTATAACTATTAAAAAAATTGTAAATAGAGCAGCGGATATGAAGTTTGATGGAACTAAAACTGATGCTTATGTAAAGCTGAAATCCTTTGAATTTTTGTGAATTGTGTGATACTAACGAGTGACGACGTCTGTCATGTTATGGTTCAGCTACATGGATTCAATGGATATGGAGTTTGATGGAACTGCAACTGATGCTTCAAAAAATGAACGAGATGCAGAAGGAATGGATGCCAATACAAATATCATTGATGTTGATTCAGCAAATGAGACATCAGATTTTCTAAATCCATCGAAAAGAAGGAAGGCGGTGAAAAAATCCATGGTTTGGGATCATTTTGAGAAGCTAAAAGGTGATCCTAAAGACCCTCATGCTCAATGTAAGTACTGTGGAGTTATCTATGTATGTCATTTCAAACGTCATGGTACTGGGACTATGAAGAATCATTTGGAAAATTATAAAAAATGCCCTTACCAGAAAAAGAGAGATCCAACCCAAATGACATTATCTTTCAAAACTAGAGCCAAAGACAATATTGGGGATAATATGTCACAACTTGTATGTGAGTCATATAGTTTAGAGAGTTGTCGAGAAGCGTTGGTGAAAATGGTAATTGTTGACGAATTGCCATTCAAGTTTGTGGAGGGTAAAGGATTTAAGAAATTTGTCGATTGATTAACATGTACAAGTCAACCTAGATTTGTTGTTCCGTCTCGGTTTACTATGGCTAGAAATGTGCTTAAGTTGTATGTTAATGAGAAAAAGCGTTTGAAAGACATGTTTGTGAATAGGAAGTAGAGTTTCTCTTACTACGGATTGTTGGACATCGCGACAAAATATAAATTACATGGTCCTAACTGCCCATTTCATAGATTCTGATTGGAGATTACATAAAAGAATACATAGTTTTTGTCCAATTGAGAATCATAAAGGCGATACTATTGTAAAACCATCAAAAATAATTTGAAGGATTAGGGCATTGAAAGGGTAATGACTTTGACTGTTAATAATGCAAGCTCAAATGATATTGCCATTGCTTATCTTTTGAAAAGAGTCAATAAGGGATTATTGTTTGGTGGAGAATTTCTGCATGTTCGTTGTTATGCTCATATATTAAATCTCATAGTATGTGATGCTTTTAAGAAACATAATGATTGCATTGAAAGGATTCGATATGTTGTACGGTTTATAAGATCTTCTCCTGCACGTTTTTTGAAATTTAAAAAGTGCATTGAAATTGAAAATTTTTCTTGTAAAAGTTATGTGTGTCTTGATGTTCCCACTAGATGGAACTCTACATATTTGATGCTTGAGGCAGCTGTAAAGTTTAAAAAAGTCTTTTGATAGATTAGAAGATGAAAATGCTTCTTATAGACACGATTTGTCACCAAAAAAGGAAGATTGAACAAATGCTAAGATGTTGATTAGGTTTTTAAAGGTCTTTTATGATGTGACATTGAAAATTTTAGGGTCTTTGTACACCACTTCGAATATGGTTTTTCATCAGATTACAGTGGTTCAGAATTATATACGTTTGAACGCTAGTAGTGCAAATGCAATGCTAGTTGGAATGACCAATAGCATGAAGGCCAAATTTGAGAAGTATTGAGGGAACAATGAAAAAAATAATCTGTTGTTGTATGTTTCTATTTTGCTAAATCCTCGAAAAAAGCTAAGGTTTGTATCTTTTTGTCTTAAAATTTTTTTTGGGCCAGAGGTTGCCAAATCTATGGGAAATGTAGTGGAACAATGTTGTAGATGTCTCTTTCATGAGTACAGTACTACTCATACTCAGAGTGGGAGTGGGAGTGGTAGTATTGCTACTAATACACCAATTGTCCCAGCCTTGGAGACCATGATTGATTGTGATCCAACTGAAAAGGTGGGTGAAGATTTTGTCTATGATACAATTGATCTTGATTTTGAAGGCGATGAGACTACACCTTTCGAACAGGGGTCAGAGATTGATATTTATTTTTTGGAAGCGAATGTTAAGAATGAAGGTGATTTTGACATACTTCAATGGTAGAAGAGGAACAGTCATCGGTTTGAGGTTCTTAATCGTATGGCTAGAGATATTTTGGCAATTCCAATATCTACTATAGCGTCTGAGTCGGCTTTTAGTACAGGAGGACGTATTGTTGATTCATCACGTTGTTCATTGGCTCCAAAAACAGTGGAGGCTCTCATTGGTACTCAAAATTGGCTAAATTCTGGTCCAATAGATCTTGAAGTTCAGCATGACATGGAAGAAGCTTCATTATTTGAAGAAGGTATTTATTCATCATTTGTATTTTGTAGTTGTAACTTGTTAGATTAAAATCTTAATGAGGTTGTCTTTCTCTTCTTAATCTTAATTATATAGGATTCAGAGCGGTTATGGACAATGAAAAAGACATTTAAGACCTTCCAGATTTTGCAAAGTTGTCCATTAACATTAAGCATTTATCATTTGATTTTATTATAGTTGGGTTGTATTTAACAATTCACTTTATGTTTTATTGTAATTGGCTTGTATTTGACAATTGACTTTATGTTGTAATTTCTAGTTTGATTATATTATATGTGAGTGTGATTATGTGTCATGTGACATTTCTATTTGTGACGTACACTCTCGACTCTCATATTAGTTTTGTTTTCAATTATATATGTAATATGTATTAAAGGTTCTATAAGCAGTTAAGCGAAGCAAGCAGTAACACAATCCCAAATAATATACATATTAATTGTTAAATATTACGGGTTGTCAAATCAAATTATATCAACAATATCTTATTTTTAATACCTCTAGACTAGCTCTATTCCATAAGTATTAAAAAAATAAAATGTGAAATAGTATCTTGAATTTTGACTCACAATCACAAATTAAAAGAGAAAACTAAACATGATTGATAAGAAAGTTAATAAATAGTTGATTTTTTTTTATTATTAAAAATTTCTATTTATAACGACTTCAACTTAATAGCCAAACAAATTTATAACAATTTATAATTTATAATTGCAATTTTTCTTAGAATTTTAATAAATAAATATAACTTCTTTTAAAGGAAGAAAAAAGGCAAATATATATATATATATATATATAGATACCTCTAACCCGACAAAACCGACCGATCGATTGACCGGTCGGCCGGTCGTGTTTTAGCTCATTTGTCGGGCGAGACCGGTTTGGATATATTCCAAACCGATCCTGGTCGGTTCAAGGTCGGTCTGGTCGGAAAACCGACTCCGACCGGCTGATGATCACCTCTACTTTAACTGATCATTAATTTAATTTAAGTAAATAAATTTAATTAATTAATTAAATCAATATTTAATTAACTATTTCATTTTGTATCATATTTAAATGAACAACTCCTACATAACCCATAGTTTTGATTCAATTTATTTAATTTAAACTAACTAATTAATTAATTCTCTAATTTATTAGTTATTAAATTGAATATCATATATTTAATTTAATCCTATAATTGAATGACATTCAATTATCTTTCTCTCATATCATATAGTTTTAATGTATATATAATGCGTATTAATTTTAACCTATAGTTTTAATATGAACTCACTTCGTATTAAAATTAATATATGAACTCCTTCAAATATTTAGTTCTCCCTTAAATTAATTTTTGAACCAAATTCAAAATAGATTTATATTAGAAAGTTTAATTAAAATATAAACTTTATATTATAATGTATCTCTAAACATTATATTATTTCCCTTAGTAAATTTGAACATTCAAATTACTATAATGACCTCAATACCCTTTATGAGCTACATGTGGGACCTAATGGACCTACAGATCAGAAGCTTCAATGATATGAGATTAATTGGCTAAACTCATTAACCAAGTTAATCAATATTCGTTAATTGGGGTACACTCCACTATGGACCCACAGTTGCACTCTTCTCACTGCAAATTTCTGTGTTCATGGATAATGACTAATAATAGCAAGTTTTTCCTTTACAAGTGTTTATAACGCCAGCTGGGTCAAATTAGTGTCTTACCCCTAGGTTACCTCTACATTCTTAAGTACCAGTACTTCTTTAATGAACAACTTGTTTATGGTTCTACCATTAAACAGAAACTTTGGGCCAATAAAAGGATAGGGCACTTTGTTCAAGATCGGTGACACCACTTAAGAGAACACTCATCTATTTACCATAAAGTCGGGAAGGAGTGAATTCCATCTCATGAAATTATGTTTCTAGCTCTCCATTCGGTCTTATCCCAAAAATTGTAGGCTTATTGAGTTGGCGAACTGGTCACTTTCACCCATACAAATCAAAGGACAATCTCTCATGAACATGAGTCCATAACTCCCTCAAGATTAAGACTAAACTACCTAGGTCATCCTAGTGAAATAGAAACCTAACTAGTCAACAGTGTTACATCTAGCGGTTACTATTTTGCAGTCCGATCTTATGCAAACTCATTACATAGGATGTCTTCACTTGCATGTCCTCTACACAAACACGTTGGATCATTGCATTTGTATCAAATACAAAGTGGGTCGTATCCATAGTATCACCAGAATAAGGTACCTAGCCTTATCCATATACTGTAGATCCTTTAGGTTGTATCTTGAACATTGATCCCCTTTGCCTCCACATACAGTTCAAGACTCATATAACAGTCTAGGATGTTAGTTTATTGGATTAGGGTTATTTAGTTAAGATAAATACAAGATAAACAATTACTATTTATTGTAATAAACATTAATAATACTTTACTAATGATCGCTTAAATGTTACATTTGCTATTTACGAGGTTTAGGGCATAAAACCCAACAAACTCCCACGTGAAATAAAACTGTAGTTAGTGGGATCTATACACAACAAATAATCCAAAGCTGGAAGTCAAATGTATAAGTACATTGCATGAAAAAGTAAATATACAAATACAATAAACTAGGGCATCCTTATACCCATTACACATCTCCCGCTTGCCCTAGATTATACTATATACCTGTCTTGTAGACCTAGACTCTCTAGATGACCCTCAAACACTTTAGTCAAGAGAGCCTTCGTAAATGGATCAACGATGTTATGCTCCGAAGCGACTCTTATGACGATCACGTCTCCTCGTTGCACTATCTCCCGTATTAGGTGATACTTCCTCTCTATATTCTTTTCTCGTTTGTGGTTGCAAGGTTCTTTTGAGTTGGCTATAGCCCCATTATTGTCACGGTATAATGCAATGGGCAAGTCCATATTTGGAACAACTTCTAAATCTGTAAGGAACTTCTTAAGCCAAACGACTTCCTTAGTTGTTCCGCAAACAGCTACATACTCAGCCTCCATAGTAGAATCTACTATACATCCTTACTTAATGCTTCTCCAACTATAGTTCCCTTGTTAAGGTTAAACACTGAGCTTGACGTGGATTTCTTAAAATCCTTGTCAGTCTGAAAGTCAGAATCAGTGTATCCTGTAAGGATCAAATGCTTAGCCCCATACACCAGCATGTAGCCCCTCGTTCTCCAAAGATACTTAAAGATATTTTTAATCGTTGTCTAGTGGTCTAACCCTAGATTGGACTGGTACCTACTGACTATTCTCTCTCCATAACAAATATCAAGCCTAGTGCAGAGCATAATATACATTAAGATGCCCACAGCTAAGGCGTAAGGAATGAGTCTTATATCCTTAACTTCTTGAGGTATTTTAGGATATTGTTCTTTAGACAAGTGAACCCCTGTGCCTAAAAGGTAATAAATCCTTCTTAAAATTCTGCGTCAAATATCGAATTAACATTTTGTCGATATATGTTGCCTGAGACAATGCTAGCGCTTTGTTCGTACGATCCATAATTATCTGAATCCTAAGGACATACTACGCCTCTCCCAAATCTTCATTTGGAATTGAGCCACTAGCCAGTTCTTTATATCAATGAGGTACCCTACATCATTCCTAATGTGTGAATATCGCCCACATAAAGTACTAGAAAAGCTACTTCATTCTTGTTGATTTTCTTGTATACACAAGGCTCATCAACATTTTTGAAAAACCAAAATTTTTTATCGCAGTATCAAATCTAATATTCCAAGATCTGGAAGCCTATTTCAACCCATAAATGGATTGACTCAGCTCACAAAATCTTTTGCTCCTGACCTTGGGCTATGAACCTCTTAGACTGAGACATAAAGATATTATTTTCAAGGTTACCATTCAAAAAGGCATTCTTGACGTCTATTTGCCATATCTCATAGTCATATTATGTGGTATGTACAAGAGAAATCTTATAGACTTTAACATAGCAACGGGAGAAAAGATTTCCTCATAGTCAATCCATTCTCTCTAGGTGTAACCCTTTGCTATGAGTCCAGCTTTGAAGGTTCGTACCTTCCCAACTACATCTCCCTTTCTCGTATAGATTCATTTGCACCCTATGGGTTTTACCCCTTTAGGTAGATCTACAAGTTTCCATACTGAGTTGAAGTACATTAACTCTATTTCAAGGTCCATGGTTTTGACCCATTGGTCCTTGACTACGTCATTCATTGTTTGTCTACATGACAATGGATCCTTAACGCCATCATTAGGTATGACGATCTGAGTTTCGGCTAGACCAAAGTAGCGGTCAAGTTGTGATACAACCCTTCCACTGCATCGAGGCACTCTCAACGATTGAGAAGGACGAGACAGACTTGAAGAACTAACTCCTTCATTAACTCTTGCTGAAGGATCAGCTTCATCAACAACTCCTATTGACTTTTCAGTGGCTTCTTCTAATACTAACTTACTATGTGTTTTGTGATCCCTCATGTGGTCTTCCTCCAAGAAAGTAGCGTTTGTTGATACAAATGCTTTATTTTATTGTGGGTCATAGAAAAAAACCACATCTCGTTTCTTTTGGGTAACCAACAAATTGGTACTGCTTTGAACAAGGTTCCAATTTCTTAGGATATGTCACAAACACGTATGTTAGACAACCCCAGATCCTAAAGTAGTGCAAACTAGGTTTACACCCTTCCATAACTCGAAAGGTATTTCAAAAACACTTTTCGAGGGAACATTGTTCAGGATATGAGCCGTAGTCTCTACTGCATACCCCTAAAATGAGTTACGAAACTAAGCATAGCCCATCATCGAACGAACCATCTAATAAGGTTCTATTTATTATTTCTGATACACCGTTTTGCTGAGGTATACCAGAAACTGAGAGTTGGGACTAGATTTCATATTCTATCATATAGTCCTGGAATTTTTTTATCCATATACTCTCCACCTCAATTAGATCGAAGTGTTTTAATAGTTTTACTTAATAGGTTTTCAACCTCCTCCTTGAATTCCTTGAATTTTTCAAAAGCTTCGAACTTATGCTCCATTAGGTATAAGTAACCATACCTTGAATACTCATCTATAAAAGAGATGAAATATTCGTATCCTCTTTAAGCTTTTACATTCATTAGACCACAAATATCTGAATGTATTAACTTTAAGGGTTCTTTAGTCCTACAACCTTTTCCACTAAAAGGACTTTTGGTTATTTTTCCTTCAAGACACGATTTACATGTTGGTAATGAATCATCTTTTTAACTCATTTAAAAGTCCATTCTTTACCAAACGCCCGGTCCTATCAAGGTTTATGTAACCTAGTCTTAAGTGCCAAAGATAGGTGTTGTTACTTATAAGAGAAATGTGTTGCCTTTTACTTTGAGTTTCAACAATTTTAAACATCTCATTATTTAAAATATATTTTGCTTCAGTTGATCTTAATACATATTAGTTATGTTCTAATCTAGCTGAACATATAAAAACACCATTCTTGAAAATGAACACTTCATTACTTTTAAAGGAAATAGTGTAAGATTGTTCGATTAGACAGGAGATAGAAATTGAATTTTCTCTTAATTCTATGTATAATGAACAAATCCTTAAGAAAAATAAATTTATCTCCAAAAATAACTTTGCAGCTCCCATTACACGGGTTGAAATTGTGTGTCCTGTTCTGACTCTAAGCATCATTTCATCTTCTTCTAACTGCTGAAAGGAACTATTTTCCTGTAAAGAAGAGCAAACATGATAAGTTGCTCCTAAATCAAGTGTCTAGGCAAACTCATCATGTTTAACAAGACATATTTCTAAAACAAGTAAATCAAATTTACCTTCTTTCTTTTTCTTTTTCTCGGCGAGGTATTTAGGGCAGTTCCTCTTCGAATGTCCATCCACGTTGTAGTGGACCTACCCTTGTCAGCCACAACTTTGGCCTTTCCCTTGACTCAAACAATAGTGGTGGGAGTCTTCCCCTTATCTCCTCTCTTCTTCTGAATCTTCTTCGAAGCAGAAGACTGAGGAATAGACTTAGTTTCAGATGATGAACGCTTCTGAATCTTCCTTTTGGAATGGGCAACATTTTCTCTCCTTCAATTGGACCCTTATTTTTCATAAGAGATCGGTAAATCTGTAGCTGAATTTTTGTCATCATCGCATTTTTGCGAAATTGTAGGAAACTCTTCGGAAGAGATTCCATGATGAACGTAACCTGACTACGCAAGTCTATGACCGCTCCATTTCCCGCTGTCACATTAAATTGGACCATCATGTTCAGGACATGTTCCCAAATAGATTGACCCTCTTTCATTCGACAGTCGTAAATGTATTTGAAAGCATCATCGTGGAGGTGATAGGACAATTGTCCAAACATCTCCCGTAGAGTTTCCATAATCTTCTTTGTTGTTTTCATGGTCTCATGCTTCTTGGACAAGACTTCAGTTAAGCTTGTCAAGATGTAGGCGCGGGCATTTTCGTTGGTCTTTATCCATCGGTCATAAGCATCCCTCGTAGCCTGGGATGTGCTATGAGTAGGGGCCGAAGGACATTCCTCTAATAAGATGAATGTAGATCATCAACAACTATTATCGAATTCATGTTGGAATTCCATATAGAGTAATTTTCGTCGGTTAACTTTTCAAGCAATGTGATAATTGAGGAAGACATTGTTAATCTAAATAAACAATGACTGTATTAGCTATTTTTGCCTTAACCCATCACACAAGCAAACAAATTGTAAGGAATCCAGTCATTTAGAAAAATAAATAAATAAATCATAGAAACTCTAATAAACTATTGATTTAGTTTTTGCAACGATGCTTCAGAGGTTTAGAGCAACAACCACCGAAGAGTAATAAGCTACTCCTCTAAAATGAGACAATTCTCAACTAACTCTAATGTTAGAATAACTTATATTCCTATAGATATTAGCCACCATTGTTCAGTTAAGGATTCGTTAACTCTTAACTCATCCCCATAAGTGTAACCCTCCTACTTTCAGATCCCAGAAGTACGCACCAACAAGTTACTGTTAGGAAAGACAACTATTGGTAATTAACCTAAGTGATCATATCCTTTTTAGGAGTTCGCGGTGTTCTAAAACCTAGGATCAGTCCCTCTGAAGGGATGGTCGCTTCAGGACGACACGCAGGCAGATCATAAGAATTTCACGGTGCGACTTAGGAGTGGAGACCAAAGGATATGTTGACACCCGTTCTGCTCCCACTTATTATGGACACTTTCCCCATTCACCTTGTTATTGACCCATGCAAACACTTTCCCAAGGAAGGCCGTCGCCAAGGCGACACAAAGCCGGGCATGGATCTCACGGTGTAAATATAGGGATGTAAGAGCACAACTTGATATAAATATCTCGTTTTGTAATTTTTCTCCCACTAAAGTGTCCTACCGCATTTTTGGGTTATTTAACTTAGATAAATTCGGCTAAGTCAATCTATCTAAGTCTATGCCTATTATAACTCTTTTTAATAAGGTCTTTTTCCAATGTTATAGATGAACTAGACTACTTTAATTAACTTAGTGACATTGCATGCTAACATTAAACTATGATTAATTCAACTCAAGTTCCAGGTCAGTTCTTAGGTAGAAGATATTCCGTAAACTGTCAACTTAAATACCTCCAGCCAAGACAAAACCTAACTGGTAGAGTTTCCTTATAATCATAGTAATGCTTTTCCTACTTAGTTCATTAAAACTATTTTAAAACTAAGTAAGAAATAACTCCAATCCTATTAGAATTAAAGTGATCTTATGTCTAATTAATTTTAACCAATTTAAAATTAATTAACTATTCTATGATCCTATGTTTGCATGCAATTCTTGATTATAAATTGATGGTTTTTAATTATTAATTTTTAAAAATATTTTCAAATTTTATCATCAACCATAAATTTATCATTAAATATCAGACCCAGAAATTGGGTTACAAAAGATACAATTTGAAAGCATATGATAATAATAATTAAAAAATTACTTAAAGACTTTGATGACAAAGTAAATGATAAAATTGACAAATTAAAAACATAATCTACATACCATTCTATCATTATAATTTTTTTAATAATTATTTATATATAAGTCAAAATTAACTCTAGATATGTATACATTATGAAGTTTGAACTTTTTTTGTGTTATAATGATGATGCCTTCTAATATTATATTTTTCCAATTGTACTTTTATAATGAAAAATAAGGTTAATTACAAGTCATTGTGTCTTCACAAGGGATGCTCATTTTATTAAATTCATGGTAAATTAAGAATTATTGTGCCTTTAAATTAAAAGCTCGAAGAAAACAAATGGCAAATTAAAAGTTGTCATGTGTCTTCAATATGATTAGTTGATCGCAATGATAGGCTCTTTTTTTTTTTTTTTTGGAAAATACGATAGCCTTACCAATTCAATGATGATTGAGCCTGGACAACGATAGATTAATTTGGCTAGAAGCTCAGTTGGGCCTAAAATTATAAGTTGGATCGGGCTAAGTAATTAAAGTCACTCGGTCCACTACGATGAAAATTTGAGCCAAGAAAAAGATTGGCCCAAGTCCAACATTAGCCCAAGGTCAACAACACATTGGGACCAAGTCCATATAAGACCCGTGAGAAACCTTAATACATAGAGGTCTCACCTCTTCGTTTGGGAAGGTTAGAAGAACTAAAGGTCAAAGATTTGAAGCTTTGAAGTTATGGGCTCTATAGATCGAAGCTTCAAAGCTCATAATATCTCAAATTCCAAAGATTGAAACTTTAAAGAACATAACTCTCCAAAAGCTCTAAAGACTTGAAGATTGAAGTTCTAAAGATATGAAGACCGAAAAATTGAAAGCTCTAAATAATACAACTCTCTTGAAACTTTAAGTAACAGACAACTTCCAAATCCAAAAGGCCAAAGGCCAATTCAGCTAAATCAACAAGCCAAGGCCCGATCCAACTCGATCAACAAGCCAAAGTCCAATCATCCTTTAACAAGCTCAAAATTTGGCATTGCTCGTAAGGAAAAATTATTAGAAATAGCACTCACGAGTTATCATCTTTCAAAACTAGAACCCTTTTTGAAAACTCGTTGAAATAGTTTTTCTCAATACATCTCGGCCAAGATTGACCACTAAGATTTGAATAAAAAGTTAACCTTTTATCTTATCGGTTGTTTTGGGTTTTCCTGGTAAAATCTAGTGCGAAATGAAGATCATCCTAATTTTCTAAATATTACTTAATCTTTCCAAAATTTATACCAAATCTTACCTATTTTCAAATTTTCTTCAAATTATGTTATTTTTACCAAATCATATTAAAAATTTTAAATCTTTCACTCAATTTCTATTTCAATTATATGAAATTTTAAATTTTCAAATGGATTTTTAAATTGGATCTTGCAGTGTCTTTTCTTTTTTTCTTTTTTTTTTTGAAAGATAATTTTTTGCGAAAATATTTGAAAAATTATGTGGATATTGGTTTATCTTGACAAAATTTTAACAAGATATTGGATGTGCAAAAATCTTTTTGGTTTTTGCAAAGAAGGGAATGAGTATAGAGGAGATGAGAGAATTAGAGTTTTTCTTTTTTACATTCTGTACAAAGAAAATAACCACACAATATCTGTCTTTTCAATACAAATCTCGAAATGGAGGGGATGGAAGTTACGCTAATTCTCATCAAAGTGAAGAATAACTTCCTTGTAGTGGGGAATTATTAATTTTATAATATAATAATTATATTATTATATAACAAACTTCATAATATAACTGAATAAATAATTAACTTAATTAATTGATTATATTATATGCATTTTAATCATATTAAAATGGCACCTCTCTCTTATAATCTATAGTTTTAATATGAATCAGATTCACATTAAATTTTAACTTATAGTATTTATATAAATAATATTTGAATCTCATTCAAATATTTATCTCTTGCATATTATATAGTTTTAATTATAAATCATATTTATAATTAACTATATATTATAATGTATCGATATACATTATATTTTATATTAGTCATATTAATCAATAATTTAAATTTTCTTAAATAATTTGAACATTTCAAATTATTTCAAAAACAAATTTCTTTGTTTTTATCCTTAATGAACTAACAAGAGAACCTTATGGATCTACAAATTAGAAGCTCCAATGATACGAGATTAATCAATTAAACTCTTTAATTAGATTAATCAACATTCATTAATCGTTGGTCTCTCCACATTTATACTCTTCACATTGTAAATATATTTATGTGTCTATGCATTTAACCAATCAACAGTAAGTTGACCCTTCATAAATTGCTCATAACTACAACTGGGTAGTTACATTTTAACTTATTAGGTACTATCGATCCCTCTAATAAGCAAATAATCTATAGTCCAACTATAAATTTACCCCTCTTGGACCAATAAGAGGGTGAGACCTAATTGTTCAGAACCTGGAATCAACTATTAAATGAGCAATTTATCTACTTTATCTAACAACAAAAACAAGCGAATTCCATCTTGTGTAGTTGTAGTTTCAGCTCCCTACTCGGAAAACCCCCCAAAATGGTAGGTTTATTGAGTCGGCTAAATTGGCCATCTCATCCATATAGATCAAATATACAGGTGTTCACAACTCACTCAGGATTAAGGTCAAGTCACCTAAGGTCATCCTAGTGAAATGTTAGTCTCTTTAAGTAACGGTGTTTTAAAGAGAAACCAATCATTTCGCGATATGATCTTGTATAAACTTTTTATACAAGAAACCCCTACTCACATGTCTCCACATGAACAATATGGATCGTATTGTCTGTAACACTTACAACTCATAAAATAGTTACAAAGTGGGTCGTATCCACAGTGTTACCAGGATAAGACATCAAAACTTATCCATATACTAGAAACCTTTTAGGTCATTTACATGAACATGATCCACTTGTATGTCTACCACATACTGTTCAAGTTAAATTAAACAACCATGGATCTTAGTTTATTTGATTGAATGAATGCAATCTAAATGTCAAATAAAATACTTTTTATTTTATTAAATAAATAATTTGTATTTACAAATCATAAATGATAAAATCCACGAGATTTAGAACACTAAATCCAACAGTTTCAAGAATGAAAAGGAAATGGAAAACTACAATAATTTAAATGAATAATAAAATGTTAAAAATAGCAACTTAAGAGCACTTGGGATAGATCCTTAAAAGCCAAGTCTTTCCCTAGGTTGATTCCCCCCTTTTCAAGGTGAAATTGCACCTCAACACACAATTTCGTGGGATGAGATGACCTAGAGCCGCTACGCCTTAGAGGAACTTATGTTCTTGAGGCTACTAACTTGAACGTTGAGAAAATACGTAAGGGATTGTTGTAAAATGACAGAAAATGTGAATAAAGGTGATGAAATTGGAGGTGGAGAGTTGTCTTTCGAAAAGGAAGACTTCTCTTGCTTATATAGGTTCCAGAATGGTTAGGGAGGGCGAAAATACTCGCTATGAGGGTTTACCAGATGAAATCAGGGCCAAAAAACTGATTAGAACGTGAAAACCGCAACTGCTCTTGATTGGTTCAAAATCTGAAAAATTAAGGCCCATTGATGTGGTTGCATCATCAGCCGTATCACCTGGCACATCAAGGCAGATTCCTCCAGAAACAACTAAAAACCTGTCAAAACCCACAAAATCAGCCCAAAATTAACAAATATCATTTTTAATGCAAATTAAGACTTTCCTAACCCATTTAAGTAAATTAAGATAATTTAGAGAGAAAAATCATGCAACAAATATATTTTCTAAGTAAAAATATGCAAATAAAAACCTAAAAACATGCATTTCATGACATGTATCGGTAGCTAGGAACATAACTACACGATATGAAATTCTCTCATTTCCGCCTTAGGGTAAGTAGATAAGTAGTTCCAAGTGTTGATTCCAGGTCTTGAACAATGGGGCCCCATCTTGTCAATGACTCGAAAGGGTCTTGGTTTATGGTTGGACCATAAATAATTTGTTCATTAGAGAATCATTCGTACTTAAGGACAAAGAGGTAATTATAGGGTTAAAACGGTAATTTGACCTAGTTGTAATTACGAACAACTTGTGAAAGATCAACTTACTTGTAATGGTCGTATTCATGGATGCAACATGTTCTACAGTGCATAAGAGTTCAACTATGAGTCTATAGTGGTTTGCCCCATAATTAATGAATGTTGGTTAATTTAATTAAAAAGTTTGATTAGTTAATCTCATATCATTTGAGCTTATAATCTGCATGTCCATTAAGTCTCTCTGCTAGCTCACAATGGATTAACAAGTACCAATAGTTTTTAAAGAATTTAAAATGTTCAAATTGATTAAGGGAATTTGTGTTAATTGTATATGGTACAATTAATATAATGTATATTGATACATTATAATATAAAATTGATTTTGAATGAGGTTCAAAATTAAACTATGTAACATGAGAGGTTTAATATATTTGAATAAAATTCAAATAATAAATAATATGAATAAGATTCATATTAAAAATATAGGTTAAAAGTTAATATGAATGAAATTCATATCAAAACTATAGATTACGAAGGAAATATGCATTTGAATACATTATCCAAATGTCTAATTAAATATTAGATGAAGTGATTAATTAAAATGGTCAAATTAAATTAAATTAAATTAAAACAATGAAGGGGAGTAGGAGTAGTGGAGAGTTGGGAGTTACACTTCCCCTCTCTCCTTAAAGCAAAATGTATGCATTTGACAAAGGTCACAAGTTTTTTTACGAAAAATAACTCCCTCTCTCTCAAGCTCTCACTCACTTTCTCAATATCACAAAACGTAGTTTTCTCTACAAAAAGAAATTTCATTCTCTTTCAAAAGGAGGTTTCCACAAACTGGTCCTTCCCATGAGAATAGTCGGGAAGATCAATTGAAGGCGTCTTTGTATGTGAGGAGAAGTTGTTGGAAAAGTAGATCAGTTAATGAAAAAGGAAATTTAAAGAAGGCTATGTTATTTAGAGGTAATATCCTTTTTCTCTGTAAATTCTTCATGCTTAACATGTATAGATTGCATTCTAAATGTATTATTTTTCTTTTAGATTACGTAAAATTCTAAGACAAATCAAAGCAAAAGTGATCACTCGCTTCTCTTATGGGATTCAATCCCTTCGAGTTTTCCGTAAGAAAACTTATTGTCGGAATTCAAATAATAATAATAATAATAATAAGTTTATTGGAAATTTCCCGTAAGAGTTCAATTTTGACGGGAATTTTCCTTAAGAATTAACGAAATTTTTTCGCAAACTACCCCCCCCCCCCCCTCCAAATTACCCATATAAGGCTTAGTCATCTCTCTCTCTATATATATAATGTAAGATATTTTTGTCAGATATGCATCGTTTTTTAGAAAAAAATTTAGAAAACATTTATGGAAAAATTTATGGGAAATACTTTGAGAAAACATTTATGATAATTTTCTAAATTAAATTTATCCGTAAAACAATATGTATATCTTTTCCCGTAAGGACCTCATTGATTTCTTGCACAAAAAATATTAAATTTTATTTTAAATCAAATTTAATCGCATTCTAGTTTTTTTTTTCCCTGTAAGGTCCTAGTTGATTTTATTGGGGTTGATACCCTAAATCTCGTAGGGTCTCATAATTTGTAATTGTAATGTACAAACATTTTATTTATGTAATAAAATATGTGATATTTAATTTCAAAATTTAGTTGCATTAACCACAAACCAATAAACTAACATCCAATGTTATTTTTGTAGCTTAAACATGTATGTAGAGACATACAGGTGGATCATGTTTAAGTGATAACCTAAATGGTTTGTAGTAGATGGATAAGGCTGGATACTTTATCCTGGTGACACTACGAGTATGACTCGCTTTGTAGATATTACAATTGTTGTAAAGTGCTACAAATGATCTGATATTGATAATTCGTATGGAGTCATGCGAGTGGGGATATTTTATACAGAGGAGTTTGTATAGAACCGGACTACGAAATGTCTAGTCTCATTATATAACGTCGTTTATAATAGAGACTTTCATTTCACCAGGATGATCATAGGTAACATGACCTGAATCCTAAGTGAGTTGTGAACTCCTGCCTATGAAGGCGGTCCTTTGATTTGTATGGGTGAGTGTGGCCAGATCACTGACTCAACAAGCTTACCATTATGGAGATTCATCTAATTGGAGAGCTGGAAACACAACTACATAAGAAGAATTTCACTCATTCCCCAATGTCAGGGTAAGTAGATAAACTGCTCCCTTAAGAACTGATTATGGGGTTTGAACAATATGGTGTCACACCTTCTCCTGGCCCGAGAGAGGTTTGATCATAGTTGGATTATGATTTATTGTTCATTAGAGGGATCTGCGGTACTTAAGGAGTTCAATGTAACTACAGGGAAAAATAATATTTTTGGCCCAGCCGTACTTACGAGTAATTTGTGAAGGATCATCGTACTGTTAACTAGTTTTCAATGGACATAGAAATATATCTGTAGTGCGAAAAGTGCAGTTGTTGGTCTTTAATGAAGTGCCTGACAGTTAATAGATGGTGAATAATTTAGTTAAAGGAGTTTAACTGATTATTCACGAATTGTTAGAGCTTCAAGCTACAGGTTCATGAGGTCCCTTCTATAGCTCAACGAGAATTAATGAGAATCAATTTTTGGATTAATTTGAATTGTTCAAATTAATTGAGACAATTAATTATATATAATATAATTAATTTAATCTAATTATATATAATATAATTATTATAATCTATTTGATACATTATAATATAATGTTTATTTGAGAGAAAATAAATATTTGAATGTGATTCAAATATTAATTATGTGAATTTGATTCATATAATTAAATTTAATATAAATAATATAAATGA
The DNA here is from genome assembly GCF_027475165.1 of Benincasa hispida. Classification (NCBI taxonomy): domain Eukaryota; kingdom Viridiplantae; phylum Streptophyta; class Magnoliopsida; order Cucurbitales; family Cucurbitaceae; genus Benincasa; species Benincasa hispida. Next base: position 27,534,582 of record NC_143489.1, on the reverse strand, counting down.
GATTTATATTAAAGGACATTGCTGAGAGAATAGAAACTATATGTTATATTGTATTTGATACAATATAGGATCTATAGATTATGTATCATATTTGATATAACATATATACATACACACACACACACACACATATATATATATATTAAAATGATTTATGAAAATAAAATATTTTATTTTATTTTATTTTAAAAATTTGGAAGGGAGTCCCATTTTTCTCTAAAAAACGTTGTCGTGGGGAAGAAAAGGTTGTTGTTCTCTTCTTCTTCTGAGAGTGTGGTTTCCTCAAGAGAGAGATACACGGAAGAGTTTATGAAAAAGTTGGAACATATCTCTTCCTCTAAAAAACTCTTTCAAATCCTTTTTTTCCCAAAATAGCCAGAGCCCACAAAACTCCTGGATTCTCACCTAGAGAATACCGAGGAATCTTTCGTGGTGGTGTCCTTGTATAAGGCTAAAGAGTTCGAGATTGTTAGTGACAAGTTTCAAAGAAGGAATCTCGTGAAGAAGAGTTCTTCAAGGATAAGTTTCTTAAACCTTTTTACTTTTCTGTAATATTTGTTTTAATGCATGCTCTAATTTTCTTTTAAATATATAATTTGTATGTTTTTGCTGTAGAATTTATGATATGTAAATCTTGAATATTTAGTTCGATCCTATGCTTTCGCTCAAGGACCTTCAGTAGATCCTTCAAATTTCTTATGGGAAAAATATATAAAATTTTATGGGGAATTTGATTCTTTTAAAAAATCCCAACTTTTAAAAAGTTCTTCAAACTAGAAAAATTTAAATATCATTTTTTTTAAAAGCAATTCTTATTTGAAGTCCAATACTTACAAGATTTCCAGGTGGATTTCAACAAACATTCCTTCGGTTTGAAATCCACCTAAAAATCTTCATTCTCTATTATTTTCAAAATTATTTTTTGTTTCTTTTTCCTATGGTTCTACAAGAAATCACACAATGAACCTCCCAAATAAAAGTTGAAAAAGTAAGAAAAAGGAGAATTTCAATGACTTGAGAAAAGAAACTCAAGCATTTTTTTAATATTGTTTTTCATAGGGGAATTTCTGTAACATTCCATGTGGGACCCTCCTAATAAAAGTTGAAAAAGTAAAAAAGAGATGATAAAAACTAGTTTTTTAAAAAAAAAAAAAAAAATTAAGTTTTGAAAGGCCAAAACCTTTTTAGGTTATAAATATCGATTTCCCACAAAACAAGTTGTTCTGTCTATATATAAGTGCTTAAACTCAAAACTTATCTAAAAGTGCAATTTGTTGGGGTTGATGCCCTAAATCTTTGTGGTCTGTAATTGTATTTGTACAGATTCGGACCAGGATTCGAAATCTGGATTCGGCTCCTGATGGCCTTGGCATTCCTCTGCGACCTGGTCATCCTGGGTCATTTCAACATGCTTTGTCCTCACTCACATGCATCCTAGGAAAATTCCCAAGAGTCACTTAACATAAGACTGCTCTAAGCTAAGCATGCTTAACTTTGGAGTTCCTATGATTGAGCCACCGAAAAGGAGGGTGCACTTTGTTGGTATAAGTAGTAACTTTAAATTCTTTTAAGCTTTTCTTAACCATGCTTTCATGTCCTCATGATCTCTCTTATTCGGATGTGATACCGTTCATTCATGTACCCCTCCTAAACTCGGGTCGTTATACTTGTTCTTGAGGAATTGTCCTTTGATTTGTATGGGTGAGATTAGTCAGTTCATCGACCCAATAAACCTACCATTTCGGGGACAAGACCGAGCGGAGAGTTAGGAAAATAATAATCTAAGATGGAATTCACTCTTTCCCGACTTTAGGGTAAGTAGATGAGTGTTCCCTTAAGTGACGTCTTCAGCCATTGAACAAAGGGCCCTACTCTCTCACTAGCTCGACAAGAGTTTTCTATTTAATGGTTGGACCATAAACAGGTTGTTCATTAGAGAAGTACCAATACTTAAGGATACAAAGGTAACCCAAGGACAAAATGGTAATTTGACCAGTTTCTGTTACGAATGCTTGTGAATAACTAACTTGCTATTTGGTCTATATCCATGGACATAGAAACCTATCTACAGTGAAAAAAGTGCAACTGTGGGTCTTTAGTGGAGTGTACCCACATTTAATGAATACTGATTGATTTGGATAATGAGTTTAGCCAATTAATCTCACATCATTGGAGTTTCTGATCTATAGGTCCACTAGGTCCCCTTGTTAGCTCACTAAAGGATATTAATGAGGAATGATTTGAATTGTTCAAATCAATTGAGGAAATTGTATATTGATGTGATTAATATATAAATAATTATAGATGTGATCTATAATTCAAATTATGCAAGAAAGATATATTTGAACGAGATTCAAATATTAGATTTATATGAATTTGATCCCTAAAGAGATGTATACACATAAATATGTGATATTTATGTGTTGATTAACTATATATTAAATAAGATTTAATATAGTTACTTAATTGATTAATTAGTGGTTAATATAGTTACTTAATTGATTAATTAATGGTTAATTAATTGATTAAGAAGTGATAGAGAGGTGGAAGAATATAAACATGTGATGTAAATATATATTAATTAATTAACCATGTATATTAAATTATATTTAATATATGGTTACTTAATTAATGTGCCAATTAATTAAATAAGGGGTTATTTATTTAATTGACATCAAGGGTAAAAAAGAAATTACTTGGAGAAGGGGTAAAACCCTTCTCCATATATAATCATCTTATTAGCCCATTTGGGGCAAGATCTGTTTCTGCGAAAAATATACCCTAGCCTCCACAAATCAATTCCTCTCTACAATCTCTCAACCTCTTATTTGTTTCTATTTAACTTTCTATTTTTGTTTCTTTAAAAATGGAAATATCGAATGCAAGACGATCCTAACATTTCCGCTCGGGATTCAATCCCTATAGTAGACACGACTCGCTTTGTAGTTGTTACAATTGTTGTAAAACACTACAAATGATCTGGCCTGATCATTCATGTGGAGATATGTGAGTAAAGGTATCCTATACAAAGAGTTTGTATAACCGATGGAAAGCAAATTCAACTTAGTGAAAACTAGTCATTCACTATCTTTAGGTTACGTGAAAACTAGTCATTCACTGTCTTTAGGTTACTTCCTCAAAAGGTTGTAGGCTTCCCCTATTCGTGTTTGCTCTGTGACAACTGACAATAATAGAAACCCTTGGTTAATGCTTCGAGCTCCCTCTTGATCTTAACTTCAACATTCAAGTTTAGTATTACACGTAAAACTTCCTCACAACACTCTAACATCTAGACCTAGCTCAACGCATCCTCATACTTAGCTAAATTTACCTTGCAACTAGATGGAGTGGTGGCTGCACATACACGAACGTTCATTAGGCGCTAAGACACGCCTATCTTGCCTAAGATGGGACACGTACCAACGCGACCCCTTGGCTTCTTCCTCTTACACAACTTGTGCCCACTCTACGACCAATGCTCACATACATCGTATGCCCTTGCCATCACGCACTCGTCTACGCAAAGCCCCAGCCAACCAACTGCTTGTTTATTCTTGGGTTGTAGCTGCCTGCTTGTTTATCCAGCCAATTTTCTAGATTCAATTTTTCGCATCAATAATAATATTCTAAACATTTTATTACAAAATTTCCTTCTAAAAACTTGTTCTTAAACATCTTATTTATATTTCTTTAAAATTTGGGCCTCTAATTCTTCTTGGTGAGCTCAGAATCCTTCAATCCTCCCAACCTGCCCGAGCAATTTGAAAACCTTGGACACTTGTGGAATTCTTTAATTTCTAGCTCCCATTTATGTGAATTTTCTCTTGGTAGCCTAGGATCGTCTTCAACACTATGAAGCTTCATATTGGTAGTAATTCCTTTCCTTTTGCACGAGGGAAATGGCCAAATCGAGCTATTTTTCCCCAATTTCCCTTTTATAATAAGGGTTGCATGATCAGTTGGCCTATTAGGCTGACATCTAGGCCACTAATTTTTTCTTAAGGCCCTAATCATGACACTTAACCCATTAATAGAATGAATAAACTAGGTGCTTCGGCCATATTCTCAACGTATAGGTTTCAAGCCTTCCTTCTCAGTCAACGCCTATACCAAAACACGCCCCATTCACCTTGTCCTAGGCACCTTCTTTGAGGCTGGCCACTCATCAACACTCACTTAACCTCTAAGGCTCACCTTGGCACCTCATATGTCAACGCCTAGGCTTTTGGCCACCACAATTCTAACCTTTAAGCCTTTCAGCCAACGTACACCTTGCTGCTGCCTAGCATTTTAGCGTAGCTCTTTTGACAGATTGCCTTATGCCTCGTTCCATGGCCACACTAAACCTTTTTGGCATCACTTGGCACCCATTCAGTGCCACTCGCCTATGACTTTGCCTAAACTTTTGGGTAACCTCCTTGACACCTCATATGCACTCACCATGCATCTAGTAGCTCGTGTGCCACCTGCCTTAGGCCACACTAACCTCTAATGAAACCAACACACACTTATTTTCTAGCCACGGCTAATAGTTCACTCGACAGGCACTACTTGCCTCAATATAGCTCTTCAACGCATGCCTCACGCCGCACTTGGCCAATTTTCCCCTTTGAATCATTGTGCGTATAACATGGTAAAAGCTCAATTTCCAACATTTCCTATATTCTCCTAAGTGTCAAGACTTCCAATTCTCCCGAGAGCATCAAGTACCATCCTTGAAGAATTTCCTTCCATCTTAGACCTAACTCCACGCCTAGCTTTCTTCTTGTCTACATTTCTCAAAATCTCACTAAGTGTGAAATGCCTCTTTATAGTACCCAAAAGCATGTTGGCCTTAGTACTTAAAGAAGTACTTCTCCTTCTCACACTCATAAGTATTCATATTACCATATATAATATGCAACTAGGTTCACAAACATAACATCACATAATAGCTGTAATTGCTTAATAAAATAAATTTTAGATGTTTATAATTTACCTTCCCATTGGAAAATTTTCGTCCTTGAAATTCCCCTCGAGCTCCATTACATGAATAAGTGGGAATATCTCCTCTTCATTTGCTCCTCAATTTCCCATATAGCCACTTCCACCTCGTGGTTCCTCCATAATACCTTTACCAATGGTATTATTTATTCCTTAATACTTACTCTTTCTTGTCAAGAATCTGTATTGGCTCTTCCTCGTATGACAGATCTTCTCTCAGTTGCACTGGTTGAGCTTGCAAATATGGGAAGGCTCTGGCACAAACTTCCTCAATAACGACACATGGAAAACATTATGTATCCTTGATAACTTTACAAGTAAAGTTAGTCTATAAGCTGCTGGCCCAACCCGTTAAACTATCTCGTAGGGTCCTATATACCTTGGGCTCAGCTTGTCTTTCCTGCCAAACCTGAGTATTTCCTTCTATGGAGTTAATTTAAAAAACACCCCTTTTCCAATCTCGAATTCTAATTCTTTTATTCTCTTATATGCATACCTCTTTTATCTATCTCGAATTATTCTCAATTTTTCTCGTATCAGCTTTACAGTATTTGAGGTCATTTGCACTAGTTCTGGTCCTACTAATTTTCTTTCATCAACTTCATTCCAACAGACTGAAGTCCTACACGATCTTCCATACAATGCCTCATACAGAGCCATTGCAGTGCAGGAATGATTACTGTTATTATAAACGAACTCTACTAACGACAAGTATGTATCCCAACTGCCTTTAAATTGCAATACACATGCCCTTAACATGTCTTCCAATGTCTGAATCATTCACTTTGACTGTTCATCTGTTTGTGATGGGATACTGTACTAAAACGTAGCTTCGTGCCAAGAGCCTTCTACAAACTGGGCCAAAATTTTGAAGTGAACCTCAGATCTCTATCTGATATAATCGACACAATAGCACTATATTGGCTCACTATTCGATCCAAAAACAGCTTAGCTAGCTTGGCTAATGTAAAAGTAACTCTAACTAGCAAGAACTTACTTGTCTTCATGAGCCTGTCAACAATTACCCATATGCCATCATAACCATTCGAGGTTCTGGGTAATCCAAATAAGAAATCCATCGTGATATGCTCCCATTTCTATTCCGACACTGGAAGTGGATTAAGTAATCTTGCAGGTCTCTGACGTTCAGGCTTAACCTATTGGCATACTAGACATCTGTTTACAAACTCTGTTATGTCTCGTTTCATTCCGGGCCACCAATAAGATTTCCTCAAAGTCCTGTACATCTTAATACTGTCTGGATGCATGACATATGCCAAACTGTGTGCTTCTTCTAAGATAGCATTCTTCAAAGTTATAACATTAGGAAAAAACATATTCTCCCTTCTTTCAGTAAAGCTCTGTCCGATCTCAACTCATAATCTGATCTTTGTTACTTGCTTACTTCCTCTGCCAACTTCTGAAGACTGGGATCTCTCGGTTGCTCTATAAGAATATCATCTATCAGAGTAGGCCTCACTTGGAAATGGGCTATCAAATTCCCTACTTGGCCTACTATTACGTGGCATCAACATTTTTTAGTTCCTGCAACAATATACCCTTAACTGAACTAATAACTTTAGAATGTAAAGACTTCCTACTTAGGGCATCCACTACTACATTCGCCTTCCCTAGGTGATATTCACTAGTGCAACAATAGTCTTTAATTAACTCTAACCACCTTTTCTGTCTCAGGTTCAACTCTTTCTGATAAAAGATATACTTTAAACTCTTGTTATCAATGAATATATGACACTGCTCACCAAATAGATAATGCCTTCAAATCTTTAAAGCTAAGAACACTGCTGTTGACTCCAAATCATGAGTAGGATAACTACACTCATGCTTTTCTAACTGCCTAGAAGCATAGGTTACTACCTTTCCTTCCTACATCAGCACACATCCTAGTCCCTATCTAAAGGCATCCCAATAAATTTCAAATTCTTTACTAGGTACCGAAAGAGTTAGAATTGGTATAGACACTAATCTTTGATTAAACTACTAGAAGCTATGCTCGCATTTCTCTGTCCATTCAAACTTAACATCTTTTCTAGTTAAACTGGTCAGTAGAAGGGCTATCTTTGAAAAGCCTTCCACGGCCTCCTATGATAGCCTGCTAGTCCAAGGAAATTGTGTACCTTTGACACTGAGGTAGTCATTCCCATCTTACTATTGCTTCTTTTTTCTGAGGATCCACACTTACCCCTGCAGCTAACACTACGTGTCCTAAGAATACGATCTGGTCAAGCCAAAATTTGCATTTATTGAACTTGGCATATAACTGCTTCTTTCGCAGTGTCTGTAATACAATCATTAGATACTCTGCATGTTTCTCCCTGTTAACTAAGTAAACAGATATCGTTTATAAAAAAAATCATGAACTGATCTAAATATTGATGAAATATTCTGTTCATCAGATCCATAAATACCACCAGGGCACTAGTCAAACCAAACGACATAACCGAGAATTCATAATGCCCATACCTGACTCTGAAAGTGGTTTTAGGGACATCTGTTTCCTTAACCTTCAATGGTGATAACCTGACCTCAAGTCTATCTTAGAGAACACTGATGCTCCTTTAGCTCATCAAATAAGTCATCGGTACGAGGTAACGGATACCTATTCCATATCATTGCCTTATTTAATTGCCAATAGTCAATACACAAACTGAGTGTGTCGTCCTTCTTTTTCACAAATAGAATCAACGCTCGCCATGGTGACACACTGAGTCTAATATAACCCTTGTCCACTAGTTCCTTAACTGGACCTTCAACTCCTTCAACCCAGCAGATGCCATTCTATAAGGTGCTTGGGAGAAGGGTATTACACCTGGAACTAAATTAATTGTAAACTCTACTTCTCTGTCAGGTGGTAATCATGACAATGTTGGGTTGTATGTCCTAAAACTCGCAATTTGTAATCTTAAACATAATCTATTTGTAATAAAGTTGTTATTAAGGTTTATTTAATAAAATTGTTATTGAACATGTAAATTGCACTTGTAAAACCTAAATCTAATAAACTAACGAACCCCTGACTATAATATGAACACTTCAATTTTATGTAGAGACATAAAAGAGGATCAAGTTTGAGTATATAGCCAAAATAATCTATAAGTATAAGGATAAGATTGGGTACCTTATCCTAGGGATACTATGAATGCAGCTCATTTTGCACTTGATACAAACAATGTGATCTCGAAATCGTTCATGTAGAGACATGCGAGTGGAAGCATCCTATGAAAAAGATGTTTGCTAAGACTAGACCATGAAATAGTCACTCTTCTTTATAACATTGTTTACTGTTAAAACTGACTATTTCAACTCAATGACCTAAGGTAACTCGATCTCAATCTTGAGCTAACTATGAACTTCTGTTTATTGGGGATTATCATTTAATCTATAATGGTGAGAGTGACTCGACATCACCGCTGAATAAGCCTCTCATTTTAGGGGTAAGACGGGGTAGAGAGCTGGGGTCATAGTCTTGCAAGATGGAAGTCATTCCTACCTATTTTTAGATATAGTAAATAGGTTGTTTCCTTAAATACCGACTCCTAGTCTTGAACAAGGGACCCCCCCTCTCTATGACTAAGAAGGACTCGGTTTATTGGTAAGACCATAAACCAATTGTTCATTAGTGAATCAGTGGAGTCTTAAGGAGCAATTGTATTACGTGGGTAAAATGATAATTTTGACCCAGTTGTAAATACGAACAACCTGTGAAGGATTGACTTACTGATAATGTTAAATCAAGTGGACAAAAATATATCTACAGTGAGGAGAGTGCAGCTACCAAGCTTTAATGGAGTGACCCGGTAGTTGACGAATGTTGGTTAATCCAGATAAAAAAAGTTTAGCCGATTAATCTCGGATCATTAGAGCTCATGATCTATAGGTCCATTAGGTTTCCCTACTAGCTCATAAATGGACTATTACTTAGAATTGTGTGATGAGAGTTTTTGAATCATTCAAATTTGGATTATAGGAATTATTAATTATATACAATATAATTAGATGTTTAATTATTGAATTAAACAAATTAGAGAGTTGAAAAATATATAAATAAGATTTAAATATCAAACTTGAATAGGGATTCGTGTTTTGAATAGGTGTTATATTAATTTAATATTTGATATTAAATTAATTAATTAATTATTTAGAATTAATTTTATTTAAAATTAATCATTAGAATTAATTTTATTTAAATATTAATTAATTTTAGTTAAATATTAATTATTGAATTAAAATTTTATTTCATTTTTTAAAATTTGAAATTATGATTTCCAATTCATATTGATTTTTTGAGTAAAATTCAATTGAAAAATGAAAGATACATTGAATGGGTTTTTCCTACTTAAAACACCACAATATTCCACCCAATTTGTTGAGCTTTGGTGTCAATCTTTAATGAAATTGGATTGCATAGTTAAATTATTTAAATATAGAAGATTTTTCAGCTGGCAAATTTGTATGCAAGTTCAATTTTTTTTTTTTTTATAGAGAATTAGTAGAAAAGATCTTGTAGTAGTTTAGAAGCCATTGTAGAGGAGATCTCAGTTGGAGATTAAGCAATTTGAAGAGTTCTTCAAAGGTAAATTTCTGAAATCCTATTTTGTTTACTTTGAACAAACATGCTAGATCTCTAAAATTAATGTAGTTAGAGTGCTTAAGAACCTAATTGCTTTCACTTGTTGATTGTCAACACCATCAATTGGTATCAGAGCATGATTTAAACACTCAATTTACGTTATTTTTAATTGGTGGGTGTTTTTCATAGATTGTATGAAATGAATGCTGATATGGATATTTTTTTCATTCTTGACTTTAGATTTCTCTTCAATTCTGTTGCAATTGGCTCTTTGTTTATGGGCTTTAATGTGTTATTAAGTGTCTGTAAATTTGTTAGAGTCAATAAAGTTGCAATTAGGTTGTAATTGAAGAAGATCCGAAGCAAGCTCAACAGCAGAATTCTAGTTTTTGGCCACTACCTTTGCAGTGTTGTAACGTTGTTCATCAGCAAACCCAGATGGCATGCGTGCGAGGTGAATCCGATTTGAGGGTTAGCCGGTTCAGCTGGTTTGAGCTAATTAGGTCTGGTTCAGCCAGTTTTTGGTCGGTTCACCTATTTTCTTGCCATGCAGGTCCGGTTTGAACTGTTTGGAGTTGGTTTGAGCAGTCTAGAAGTGGCTCAAGATAGTTTTTTTTAAAAAAATTATTATTGTATTAATTAGCTTGTTTGCTTGCCTAGGATGCCAAAATTGGTCCATATTAATGTATGTTTAATTGTTTATGCATTGGGTGTATTTTATAATTTGTTATAATATATAGTATGCATGATTTAAGGCTTCATGTGTTTAATATAATTTTTTTATATTAAATATGAAATGCTTGGTGTATGTTATGGATGGAAATGTATGTCTATAGTTTTATAAAGTGTTATATAATGAACTAGACATTTAAAATCTATAACAAAGATAAGATGCATGCTCACTTAGGGTTAACAAATAACTTGTTTTAATTATTTAAAATTAGTCGTTATCTTGTAAAATTATAGTTACAACCTCATACCGGCTAAAATCTTGTCTAAGGTTGGAGGTACTTAAGTTGATAGCTTACAGAACACCTACTTCTTGGGATTTTAGTCGATTATTGAGCATTGTTAACCTGGTTTTATGAGCATGTGTGAGCAATGTGAGGTAATAAATTGGTTTATCACTTAGACATCGTAGGCTAAGTCCAGATATAAACGTTATACTTAGATAAACACTGAGACTTAGGTTGTATTTATTAGCATGAATATATATAAGATATATTGTTTTAGCTCTCACGTCCCTAAGAGTTCACACCCTGAGATTCATACTTGACTTTGAGTCACCCTAGGAGTGACCTCCACTTAAAAAGTGTTTGCATAGGTCAATAACAAGGTGAATAGGGAAAGTTGTTCATAGTAAGTAGAAGAAGGAAGTGTGTCAACACATCCTACGGTCTCCTCCACTACGTTGGACTGTGAGATTCCTATGTTGCACATGCTTGTTGTTTTTAGGCAACATTAGCTAGTTGTCTTTATAGAGACTATCTCCTCAGAGGGTTGTAACATGAAATTCGAAACAAATCAAACTCCAAAAATGGATAGGGTCTCTTAGATTGATTCCCAACCTTGACTCTCAAATTCAGTAGCATTGTTGAGGCCGGACCTTTCAAGTCTGAAAATTGAGGGTTACACTTACAAGAGTTATTAAGTGTTAGTAAGTTCTTGACCGAAAACGGTAACTAAATAACTATAGGAATAAATAGTTATTTTGGAGTTAGTATTTAGTCAATAATGTCTTGCTTCAGTGAATGAGTATTTAGTCAAGAATGTCTTGCTTAACTGAGGGCATTCCCTCTTCAAATGACCAGGTTGTCCGCACTAGTAATAAACATTCCTTCCACTATAACAAGGCCCTAAATGATTCTTACCATAACTCATACACGGGGTTTCCTAGCAGAACTAGCAACAAACTCCCTAGCACGTTCTAACCTAGAACCTCCAGCCGAACCAACTGGCTGACTAGGCTCAATCCTGCTCTGTCTCTGTTGGCTTCCAGCTTCACTGCCTCTGAAAGTCATCTGCCCACCCTTACGGGGCTTAAAATTCCTTTTTCCTGACACTCTAGGAGTAAATCTCTGTCATTTCTCTCAATCTCCCTATACCCATTCCTCTTATGCTAAACTCTTCTACACTCTCATTGTTGTCTCAACTAATTGAGAAAAGTACGTCCAGTTAGCTATGGAGGTCAACGATGTACGAATATCTTTCCTCATACCATTCTCAAACCTCTTGCACCTGTCTTTCTCCTCAACGATAATAATGGAAGCATATTGAGATAAGTCAGTATATTCCTACTCATATTTAGCTATGGTCATCGAGCCATGAACCAACTTTAGAAACTCATTCCTTTTTATTTCTCTAATTAAATTAGGATAGTATTTATCCTCAAAAGCCCTCTTAAACTCTTCCCAGGTCATTGCTTAAGATTCGCTCTTCCTAGAGTCTAGGACTTTCCCCCATTTCTCTACCCTTTTCTGGAGTAGGAACACTGCTAGAGATGTCCTTGGGATAGGGTGGGGCCAGGGATTCCCCGCTGGAAATTTTTCCTCGTTACTTTTTCTCGGTAAAAAACCAATTAATTTAAATCACTAATGTGGGCAAATTTTCATTAAATAATTAACTTTATCACTAAATTGTTTATTATGGTTAGTTTTATATGACAATTTGAATTTAAAGATAAATTACACAAATTTTGGTTTAAAAAAGCTAATTAATTTTTTAGTAGAAAGAAATAAATATAAATCAAATTATTCACATATATAATCTAAATTTAAACATATTCATTATGTTTCCAATAAATAATCAAATTTGAAATTTAAATGTAATATTTATATAATAATAATGATAACATAACATTAGATAACTATACTAAATAAATATGTAAAACCTAATTGGGGCGGGGACAGGGAACAGGGTAGGGCCGGGGACGGAGAATGCATTCCCCGTCCCCATCCTCGTTTAGCTCACGGGGAATTTTTTCCCCCACTCCCTCCCCTAATCCCCGCCTAATCGAGGAATCCCCACCCCGTTTGGGGTGGGGCCCCTGTGGGGAAATTATACATCTCTAAACACAGCTAACCCGACCTTTCGGTCTTCAGAACATCTTATCACATTAAAACATTTCTCAATCAGATCAAGCCATACCTTGGTATCTATCAAATCCGCTGAACCTTCAAACTTTGTAGCACCAAATGCCTTCAGTCTCTCTATGCCATATTTCTTCTCTAGATCCATTTGCACAGACCCCGCATAGCTGCTAACCTTTAGCTGTTCTGTCAAAAAATCTATCCATCATATGTGGATCAGCTCTATATTGGGGGTACTGGATTCTTCCTTAGATGTAATCTCTTGTGGGTCCCTATTTGGGTCACGGTCTCTATCCACCTCAGGCTCTCTAACAGGGTCTCTAACACCCTCGTACTATGGGATTTTTGGTAGGGTCACGATCTCCGTCTGTAGTTTACTTACTCAATCTGCCACTTCTTCTATGCATTCTTTCAATAATAATGCACAAATATTAGGGACATTGCATCGTGTACATGTTCCTAATCTAATGCATAAGCCTATTCCCAGAACCTTATGCTCTAATACCAACTTGTTACACTCCCTCCTACACTACCTTTTTAACCTAGAAGAAAGTGTGAAAACAGTAGATGTCATCCCTCTGGTGACAACCATGTTGGGTTTTATGCCTTAAAACTCATAGATTGTAAATGTAACATTTGACTGATCATTAATAAAGTGTTATTAATGTTTATTATGATAAAAGTTATTGTTTATCTTGTATTTGTCTTGCCTAAGTAACCCTAATCCAATAAACTAGCATCCTAGACTGTTGTATAAGTCTTGAATTATATGTGGAGACATACGGGATTCGATGTTTAAAATACAACATAAAGGGTCTATAGTATATGGATAAGGCTAGGTACCTTATCCTAATGATACTTTGGATACGACCCACTTTTAATTTGATACAAATGCAATGATCCAACGTGTATGTGTAGGGGACATGCGAGTGGGGTATCCTATGCAATTAGTTTGCATAAGATCAGACCGCGAAATAGTAACCGCTAGATGTAACACTGTTGACTAGTTAGGTTTCTATTTCACTAGGGTGACCTAGGCAATTTAGTCTTAATCTTGAGTGAGTTATGGACTCCTATTCATGAGGGATTGTCCTTTGATTTTTATGGGTGAGAGTGACCAGTTCGCCGACTCAATAAGCCTACGAATTTGGGGACGAGACCGAGTGAGGAGTTAGGAACATAATTTCACGAGATGGAATTCACTTCTTCCTGACTTTAGGGTAAGTAGATGAGTATTCCCTTAAGTAGTGTCACCAGGTATTGAATAAAAGGCTCTACTCTCTCACTGGCCTGAGAGGTTTTTGTTTAATGGTAGGACCATAAACGGATTGTTCATTAGATGAGCATTGCCACTTAAGGATGTAGAGGTAAGCCATGGGTAAAACAGTAATTTGACCCAATTGGCATTACGAACACTCATGAAGGACAAACTTGCTGTTATTGGTCTATATCCGTGGACACAAAAATATATTTGTAGTTAGAAGAATACAATTGTGGGTCTATAGTGGAGTGTATCGACAATTAACGAATATTAATTAACTTGGTTAATGAGTTTAGCTAATTAATCTCATATGTTGGGGTTTCTGATCTGTAGGTCCATTAGGTCCCACTGGTAGCTCATAAAGAGCATTAAAGTAATTATAGTAATTTGAAATGTTCAAATTTACGAAGGGAAATAATATAATGTATGGAGATACATTGTAATATAAAGTTTATATTTTAATTAAATATTATAATATAAATATTTATTTTGAATTTGATTCAAATATTTAACTCTCCCTTAAATTAATTTTTATTTAAGGGAGAGTTAAATATTTGAAGAAGTTCAAATATTAATTTTTCAAGTGAGTTCATATTAAAATATAGGTTAAAATTAATGCGCATTGGATGCACATTAAAACTATAGGATATGAGAGAAATATAATTGAATGTGATTCAATTATAGGATTAAATTAAATATATGATATTTAATTTAATGATTAATTAATTAAATAAATTGAATCAAAACTATGGTTAAGTGGGATATGTTCATTTAAATATGATTTAAATAAAATAATTAATTAATTATTGATTTAATTAATCAATTATTTATTTATTTAATTGATTGTTTTAATTAATTAATTAAAATTCATTTAATTCATTTAAACTAAATTAGTAATCAATTAAAGTAACTAATCTCTCACACGTGGAAGACTGAACTTGGTCTTCTCTCTCCCTAACCAAATGCCACACGTTGAGGGAAGTTTTTTTTATTCTTCTTTCATTATTGGCGTGAAGGGGGTGGATCTAAAAAGGGATCAGGAGTTTTTAATTCTCTCAATGGCTTTTCTCTAAAAAAAAAAAAAAAAAAGAGTTCTTTTTTCTTTCTTCTAAGAAGAGACTCCCACAAGGCTTATACTTTCAATCCCAAGAGAATATTGGTGAAACCATAATGATGGTGTTACTTGGATTGAAGAGATCGTGATCTTAGTACATTTCTGAGAAGAATTTGTGAAGCCCTTCAGAGTCACAACATAGGTCTGTTTCACAATTCCTATTCTTTGTAGGTTTGTCCAAATTTTTTTAGCATATTGTAGCCTATGTTTTACAGTAGATTGAACTGATTAAAATATTGTGAAATGTTAGGATACTGATTCTTAATAAGGCTTTGACTAACGTAACCGATCGACACAATAGCTAAACGATGAATGAGTTCTTCATTAAACGATAAGAGTTAAACAAGACTAAACATGATCGCTTACAATTGTTACTCGATCGCTTACCAAATGTTAAACGATCGTTTACAAGTTCTACACGATCGCTAAGTAATACTAAATGATCGCTTACAAAATACTCCATGATCGCTTACAAACTATTACACGATCACCTACAGATTACAAGACAATCATTTACCAACTACTACACGATCGCTGGGCTTTGCTACTCGATCTCTTAGAAGAAGTAGACGATGCGCGACACACTACGATGAACTCTCCACGATAGAGACTTCTGAATTCCCACTTTTGAGAGCCCTTCTTCCTTCCTCTTGATATTCAGACTTCCCTATCCTCTCTTTCCGTTTCTTTCTTCTTTTAAACCTCCACTTCACTCAACAGAATTGGAAGTCGTTCTTAACCGATTCAACCGCCTCTCCTCTATTATTTCTTTCTTGATATTTCCACATAATTGGAGGCCTATCATTACCTCCCTCCTCCATCTTTACCTTGTCCTCAAGGTTCTGGCTGTCCAACCCATTTCTTTAGCTGCAACACATGAAACACTGGATGGATCGACACTGTTGTCTGAAGGTTCAACTTGTAAGCTACTGATCCGATTCTGCCCACTGACTGATGTGCTTCATAATACTTGGGAGATAATTTCACATTTTGCTTTTGCGAAACTGAAATTTGGCAATAGGGTCGCAACTTTAGCCATACCCAATCATCAACTTGAAATCCAACATCACGTCACTTCTTGTCAGCAAACTTCTTCATTTTCTCTTGAGCCAGCCTCAAATGCTCCTTAAGCTCACGCAATGCAGCATCTCTATCTCGCATTTGTTGGCCCAAAGTCGCATTGACTGTACAATCCTTCCCATAGTAAATCAACACTGGAGGTTGTCATCCATACACAATCTGAAAAGGGGTAAAGCCAATGAAGCATTATACGTAGTGTTACTCCAATAGTTCGCCCAATGCCACTAGCTAATCCATTATTTCGGTCGCTCACCATAGTAGCACCTCCAATTCATTTCCACGCTGCGATACACCACCTCTGTCTGACTATTCGATTGAGGATGAGAAACTGAATTGCGATTGAGTTTAGTACCCGACAGTCGGAATAACTCTTGCCAAAAGTAATTCACAAACTCCTTGTCTTGGTTCGAGACAATGGACTTCGACACCTCCACAGATCGATATGCTTTCATAGTTGTTTCTTGTTTAATAGTCAAGAATCTTCCACAAATCGATCATTTTCTTAAAGATCGGAATCAGGCTATCATCCTTTTCTTCAAGTCTTCCCAATCTTTGAACGACTTTCTGTTTACCTCCGACCGGTACCAGTCTAATGCAATGCCGTCGAAACTCACAAGTGCCACCCGTCATTTTCTCAGATTTAGTCAACTAATGAACTTGAAAATAGCGGTCTGCTCTGTCTAACCACGTGTCTTAATCGTTTCTGCTAAACACCGGCATTTGTACTTTCTTGAATTCACTTCGGTCGCAAATTGCTTCTTCACCAGCGACTTTCACTGTACTATTTGCTTTGTACACATTATGGGTATTCGATCTTTCTGCCTCTTCCGTCACCTTTGTCTTTCCCTTGGCCATTTCTGTAACATAAGAAACGAGCATTTTTTGATGCCTGCAATCCCAATCTCTCATGTTCTTTGCTATCAATGCCAAATTCTCCTCTATGGTTGACAACTTCTGTATTTCGACTCTGAATTCAAAGATTTCTTGTTCTAGTAACTCCAGTTTCTCTTCAAAACGTTTATGAACCATACTTGTTCAAGTGATTACTCTGATGTCAATTTGATAGGATACTGATTCTTAATAAGGCTTTGACTAACGTAACCGGTCGACACAATAGCTAAACGATGAATGAGTTCTTTATTAAACGATAAGAGTCAAACAAGACTAAACATGATCGTTTACAATTGTTACTCAATTGCTTACCAAATGCTAAATGATCGTTTATAAGTTCTATACGATGCTAAGTAATACTAAACGTTCGTTTACAAAATACTTCGCGGTCGCTTACAAACGCCTACACGATCGCTTACAAATTATTACACGATCACCTACAGATTACAACACGATCGTTTACCAACTACTACACGATCGTTTGGCTCTACTACTCGATCGTTTAGAAGAAATAGACAATGCGCGACACACTACGATGAACTCTCCAGATAGAGACTTTTGAACTCCCACTCTCGAGAGCCCTCCTTCCTTCCTCCTGATATTCAGACTTCCCTATCCTCTATTTCCGTTTCTTTCTTCTTTTAAACCTCCACTTCCCCGAACAGAATTGGAAGTCGTCCTTAACCGATTCAACCGCCTCTCCTCTATTCTTTCTTTCTTGATATTGCCACATAATTGGAGGCCTATCATCAAAATTTTCCAACATATGGGTATTTTATTTGTTAATTAAAAATGTGGTTTGGTTCTCTAATCGTCTTCGTGGGGCTTTAAACCCTATAATTGGTATCAGAGCCAACTCAATTTTAATTACTATCAAAATATGTGTTGGTTTAAGGTGGGATTGTTGCATTATGAATGTTAATCTGTTGTGAATTAGAGGTTAATTGGTTTTAGAATTACATGTTTTGATTTAATCATTTGTAATGCCCCCTGAGTCTTTGTAAGTCCATGTCTAACAATAGGATTGAAATCGATGAAGATCAGGACATAAATTAGCCAAAAACAGCAGAAAACGAAGGCTAGAAACACGAAATGGAGAAAAAATCACGGTTGGCGCAAAGGGCTGACGCTAGCATGACGTTAGCCCTAGGTGCAAGCAGTTCATTTAGTCTGGTCGTGTAGAGGTGCGGTTCAATCGTTTCTTGACCGGTTCATTGACTGGTCTGAGTGGTTTGACTGGTTCTTTGCTGGTTCAATGTTTTTTCGGCCGGGTTCGAGCGATTTTGGCATGGTTCGAGCATTTTTTGGTCGGTTCGAGTAGTTTTTGTCCAGTTTTGGAGCGATTGAAGACTTTATAGAATAGATTTTAATGAAATTAATGTAATTTTATTATTTATTTTATCCTAAGGGCTAATTAACTGATTCATATGTTATTTAAATGTTTTATGGATGTCATTTAGATATAATCCCACCTTAGGTTAAGCATATTCATGTATAATTTATATTATAAGAATTATAATGTATGGTTTTATGCATGATGATTTAATTTCATGAGTTATTTGATGTAATTGTTATCTTAAATTAATGAAATTAATAAAGCATGGAGCATGACATTACTTAGTTTAAATATAAACTTTATATTTAATTGAATGTCTTGAGCATGCTTGAATTTAAAAGATTTCAAATTTTCCAAAATCCCCGTCTGTTATGGTTAAATATAATTAGATAAAAATTCTAAGTTGGTAATTAATTTATCATATATTTTCACATTCCATCAATTTTAATCTCTAAAACCACATTAATTAGTTTCATAAATCTCATTTATAATGAGTATTATATCTTTTTTTTTCACTCCATTTATTTAATCTCTATGAACTTTTTTAGTTTAAAAATATATAGATATTCTTTGTTTAGAATTTTTTTTTTTCTTTGAGGATATTGAATATTCTAAATTTTTTCAAACTATTTCTTTTGCCATATAATAAAAATTTCAAACTCATTACAATCAATTTACTAATTTGATTTCATATTATATTCAAAGCTATTTTAGTTATTAATTCCTACTTTCTAATTTTCAATCTATGGTTGATGATTAATTGATGAATTAATTTACAATCGATTAACCATTTTTTTACATTATTAAAATTAGTTTACTAATTTGATTTCATATTATATTTAAAGTTACTTTTAGTTTTTAATTTCAACTTTTTATTTTTTTAATCTGTTATTGTTGATTAATTAATTTACTTTTTTAAGGTTGACTGATAAATTCTTTAGACATGAGGTTGCATGTTTTTTTTTTTTTTTTTTTTTGAAAATTTCAACAAAATGAAGATAAACATGTAATTGATTGATCAATAAATTGTTTTTCCAACGTGATAAATGAAAACGGTGAACTAATTATAAAAGAACATTAAGAAAACAATAGCAACCAAAAAGAAAAAAAAATCAATGATCCAGTATACACATTTCTAAAAATAGATTTTTCACTTGATAATTACTTAACAAATTCTATTATTGAGAGTGGGTTATTAAGGTAATCTAAAATTCGGGATTTTGATTCGATATGTGCATTATTGCAACTTGAACATACAAAAATATCATAAGATGCTTTGGAGATTAAAAAGATCTTGAAAACAATGAATCGAGAGAATAAAAACGAAGAAAGAACGAATCAACCTTGATGAAAGAAAGTGGTAAAGAAACCCATTTTTTATAGTAGAAGAAAGTGGTAGTTACAAAACTATTGGAACTCTAAAACTCTTCCAATTCTATTAATTAGAGGCAAAATAATTTGTAAGTTGGAAAGACTCTTTACATTTCAATATTTCTTGTAAGTTTTTCAACGTCTTAGGCATCATTTGGTAACTATTTCATTTTTCATTTTTTGTTTTTAAAAGTTAAACATATAGATACTACTTTCATCTCCAAATTATTCATTTGTTATATACTTTTTACCAATGATTTAAAAAATCAAGCAAAAATTTCAAAATTAAAAAAAGTAGCTTTAAAAAATTTGTTTTTGTTTTTAGAATCTTGCCAAGAGTTCAACCATTATACTTAACAAGAATGCAACTCATCATAAGAAATAGAGATAAAATAGATTTAATTTTCAAAAACAAAAAACAAAAAATTAATGTCTCGTTTGGTAACTATTTGATTTTTGGTCTTTGTTTTTGAAAATCAAGCATACTTCATCCACATTTTTTACAATTCTTTACATATTTCTTAAGTAAAATGGTTGAATTCTTAGCCATATTCAAAAAACAAAAACAATTTTTTGAAAACAATTTTTTTAGTTCTAAACAAATTTAGCTTGGTTTTTAAATCATCGGTGAAATGTAGAGAACAAAGAAAAAAATTTGAAGATAGAAGTTGTGTTCATCAACTCAATTTAAAAAAATAAAAAATAAAATAGTTACCAAATGAGACAAAAATGATCACTAACCTTCACTTTTTAATATATTATAGATAATAGTTTATAAATATAGAATTATCGATTATAGAGAATACAAGATGTTTACGGTTTGGTTCGGTTGCTTCGCTCGGTTACGAGGAAATGGGGCTTTTTTTTTGGTGTCGTTTTTTGTATTTTGCTGTCAGAAATGGAAAACTAGGAAGTAGAACAGACAAAGAAAAATGAAGGAAAAAGGGGGAAACAATTAGAAATAGACAATTTCCCACAAATAATTTCTTGCAAAAAGTTCTCCAGATTATTTACAAATCTTCAGAAACCCTAGATGTTTTTTTGCTTTCCCATTGTTCTGAATCATTTTGCGTAAGAAGCCCCCTTGTTTGTGGATTGGATCCTAGGCTCCTAGCCGACGGATAATTACTTGCTTTGGTTAATTTCCCGAAAATTGAGCTCAATCCAAATTTGGCTTCTAGGTTGATGCTTTCTATGGTTTTGGCATAATTTGTTCTATTTCGAGCTTTTCTACTTGAAATTCCTCACCGGTTTCCGATTCTTGCAGCGATTTGAGAAGATACAGAGCTTTTCCCCGTCCAAAAGCACCGGCAGTGGGACAGTTGAGCGGGAAAAGAGAGAATGAAGACGGGTTCGAAGTCGGAAGGACCTTCGACTCCAGCGCTTCGACGGGACCCGTACGAGGTTTTAAGCGTATCCAGGGATTCCACTGATCAGGAAATCAAGTCTGCTTATAGGAAGCTTGCTCTCAAGTAATTCTCTTGCTCTACGCTCCGTATTACTGAAACTTGATCTGTTTTAGACTTTTAGTTGATATTAAATCATAATTCTTGCTCACCGTCAATGACGAATAGGAATATGCCGTGTGCTAGTGCACGATTTGATATGTAAGAAGATTATTTATTAATCTAAGCTGGTTAAATTTGAAAGAATAGACAGTGTTTTAAGGATGTTACTTGATGGTAGTATCTGAAATATTGCTAGGAAGATGCAAACTCTTTTCTTCTTCTTCCTTCCAGCATGTTTGGAATTTTAGTAGTGATTGATATTCAGTCCTATTACAGTTCAGCTAAACTATCGATGCCTTAACACTAATTTATGAATCGCTGTGGGTGGTTACAGCATGAGATTTCAGCTAGGCTCTTGGTGCATTAAATTTAGTTACACATTTCTATTGCCTCCGTTCCAATTTTAAATTTTAGTTACAAAAGGAATAAGATTGTTTCAATCTTTTGAACCATCTCTCTGTAAAGTGATCCTTACCCCAATCAATTTGGCAGATATCACCCAGACAAGAATGGCAGTAACCCTGAAGCTTCAGAACTTTTTAAGGAGGTTGCATATTCTTATAGCATTCTATCTGATCCAGAGAAGAGAAGGCAATATGACAGTGCTGGCTTTGAGGTGCTTGTTTTTTTGGCACCATCAACTTATTATGATGTTTTGTAGTATTAGATTTATATTAAAGAAGCTTCATTAATTCCAAGTTCAAGATTTATTTACTGTTGAGGGTCTTTATGTGGCTGTACACATTTTTTCCATTCCATACACAGTATCTTATTTTGTAATCAATGCGTTCAGGCCCTTGATGCTAGTGGCATGGATATGGAAATAGACTTATCCAATCTTGGAACTGTCAATACCATGTTTGCAGCTTTGTTCAGGTGACACATTTATTAACTTATTTACTGATTGAGTCATCTAGGTTTTCTTGATCACTTTTGTTATTTATTTTCTTTAGCAAGCTGGGTGTTCCTATTAAGACTACAATTTCTGCTAATGTTCTTGAAGAAGCTTTGAATGGAACTGTTACGGTCAGGCCTCTTCCTATTGGAACATCAGTTAGTGGCAAGGTGCATCACATGTAGCTTACATCAAGACTTACAAAAGCAGCAACAATTCTAGTAC
This sequence comes from Benincasa hispida, assembly GCF_027475165.1. Classification (NCBI taxonomy): domain Eukaryota; kingdom Viridiplantae; phylum Streptophyta; class Magnoliopsida; order Cucurbitales; family Cucurbitaceae; genus Benincasa; species Benincasa hispida. The sequence goes on along the minus strand of NC_143489.1, from coordinate 27,512,238 downwards.
TTTTTCTGATATCTTATTATATTTGCGTTTTATTATAGGTGGATAAGCAATGCGCTCACTTTTTTGGGGTGACAATTAACGAGGAGCAAGCTCAGGCAGGAATTGTCATAAGGGTTACTTCAACTGCACAAAGTAAATTCAAGGTGTAGTTTTGCCAGTAATAAAACTTTTCAACCAAATGTGGCTCTTCCGATATGTATTTTTTTGCGTGATTCTTGGCATTGTTCCTCTTGTGCATCCACTTTGTTTAGCTATTTCATGTTTCTGATTTCTGTGGTTATCTTTTTTCATTCCAGTTGCTCTTTTTTGAACAAGATGTCAATGGCGGTTATAGTTTGGCCTTACAGGTATTACCTTTCAAAGTGTATCTGTAAGTTTCCTTATTTTTCAATTGATGTAGATGAAATGAAGCTGTGGGTATCTCCCTTGTTGGATGGCAATCATATTAAAATCTAGTTTGGGTGCTATCATCAAGCATTTTAGCTCTAGCATTTTCTTGCAAACTATTTATTGGAAGAAGCTCATAAACAAAAACGAAGATTGCAATCAATTTTTTTGAGGGGTTGAGAGGCCTTGGGAGGGGAGGATGTGTGGGCCTTGTCAGGTTTCAATTTCATGTTTCTTTTTGGACTATAATGTTTAAGGTTTTCTTTGGTTGGGGGTTTACTTTTTGCCCCTCTTATATATATATATATATATATATATTATTTTTTTCTCATTTAATTTGTTCTCAATTTTCATAAAAAAATCTAAGCTTACAATTTATTTTTTCCAACTTTCATTTTTTTTTTAAAGGAAACAAGTCTCTTTTTTCCAACTTTCATTTTATGGAAGCTGTATGTCATAATTATGGTTCTGGAGCACCACAGTAGTGACTGGAGCAATGTTGGGCGAAGTTCTTGAGGAATCAAGTTGTCCTTGAACCCTAAGGAATTTATTGTATTTAAATTTGATCCATAATTTGAATGAGGTTATTTCATCAAGTTAGCCAGTCAAATTTAGAAGAAAGGATGATCATTCCTATGTCTTTAATATCAATTCCCCAGTGTGCTTCTGTATGGTTATTTCTAAAGCCAGATAGATGGAATTGTTTCTTTTTAACAAAAAAAAAAAAAAAAAAAAAAAAGAAGGCTGGATATATATTTTTTTTTGGTTTTTTTGTTTTTTTGTTTTCTGAGTTTTCCATCGGAACTTTTCCAAAAAAATTCCCTCCTTTCAGTTTTCTGTACGTAATTTTATTTATTACTACTGTCTAATTTTATGCACCTGAGGACATACTTTGAACTGGGTTTTATAGTAGGTTTACCGTGAGAAGTTAGATGAAAGCTTACCATATCAGTTACTTGGATCCCGTCTTGTAAAATTGTTGTGAGCCATTTAGTCTTAAAAATCTACGATTCAACTTCTTATTGTATTGACTTTGGTTCTGTGATTTTTCCATTACTTTTCCATACAGGAAGACAGTGAGAAGTCTGGGAAAGTAACGTCTGCTGGGTTGTACTTTTTGCATTTTCAAGTGTACAGGATGGATTCCACTGTCAATGCGGTATTGCAAGTTCAAACTATGTGTAGTTTACTAATATTTCCTACACTTTTGACCAGAAAGGTTATCGTTTCATATTCTTTTGTCACAATCAGACTTGATTGTTGAATGAATTCTTGTGTTGTTGCAGTTGGCGATGGCTAAGGATCCTGAGGCTGCTTTCTTCAAGAGGTTGGAAGGTCTTCAGCCTTGTGAGGTCTCAGAGCTAAAGGCTGGCACCCATATTTTCGCTGTTTATGGTGTTAACTTAGATTTCATAATTCATCTTTCAATTTTGGTTCTGTTTGGTGTTATCTGCCTTTTTGACATCTTTCGTGTTTATTCAGGAGATAACTTTTTTAAGACTGCTGCATATACTATTGAGGCACTATGTACAAAAAATTATGAAGAGACAACAGAAAAGCTGAAAGATATTGAGGCTCAAATTTTGAGAAAAAGGAATGAGCTACGGCAATTTGAGACAGAATACCGGAAGGTGTTGAAATTTCCTTCCCTCTCTACCTGTTAATTTTGTGATTTGCGTATTAATTGCTTTGTTATGATTTTCCATAGGCATTAGCACGCTTCCAAGAAGTGACCAACAGATACAATGAGGAAAAGCAGTCTGTAAGTTTTCATCGGTCATTCTTGTAATTTAGATCATGTTTTTCATTTTTGGTTTTTTGATATCTAGGCCAAACAATAAAGATGCCTTGTATGTCCATGATATCGACACTTCTGTAGCTAAAATGGAAGTGGCAATTTATTGCAGTCGTACATCCTCAGTTTAAACCTAACTTTTCATTGATAAAATGAAAAGATACTATTGCTCTAATTACAAGGATACAATGCGAAGAGTCATAAAACTTAAAAAGTGCAATCCCTAGAGAACAATGCATTGCGATGAAGAATAGACAAGACAGAAAAAATAAAATTCCTCCAATTAAACAAGATATTTGGAGAGAAGAATTCACATAAATCTTAGAACAAGAACCCCAATAAAAAACGATGAATCTTGTAGCTTCATAATGATCAAGCCAATGGAAACACCAAAAACCCGATGCAGATGGAAAATTGACAGAAGCTTCAAGCAGAAGCGTAACGGGCGGATGGAAGGAGAGATAATCTTTTGGGAGACTTCCATAGGCCTCGTAAACTTCTTTTTCCATAAAACCAGCAGCTGTCAAATGAAAAAAGAGGGGATAAATGAAAAATTTTCCAAACGACACCTGCTACCAGCACCTTGAAACAGGGAGAACCCCCAGCCCATGGCATAGTTTCTCCAACCCAAAGAAATGCAACCGAACCCGAAGAATCAAACCACTCTTACCAATCGATGTCATAAGAAAAGATCTGTTCCATGTAAGCTTTGAATGACTTTACTCCATAAAGAATCTGGGTCATGAAATAATCTCCAACCACAAAAAACAAGAAGAGCCAGAATCCTATTCTTTAAGCCACCCTAACCTAGACCACCATCTTTAAGTGAATAAACCACAATACCTCTTGTGGTCCATTTGATAAATTTCAAAATTTCCTATCCTCCAACAAAATTGTATTGATTGGTGATGAATGGCCCTACCGAGTTTCAATCCACAAGCTTCAATCAGGGAGGAGAACTTAGAAGTAATTTGATGAGATTTAATTAAGGAAAACTTACATGAAGGCAACTGGGGTGACTTTTTGAACGATGGAGTTTGAAAGAGATCTGCAACCTCTTTCCCAAAACAAACATCTTCCTGTTTTGAGGCCGAATGTTAAACCAAAATTTATGGTTCTTCACTGCCAATACTTACTGAAGATTCATCATCAGAGGCTTCCTCAATCGGCTGGAGACTCAAAATTGATGAAACTTCTTTAATTGGATTGAATTTGAATTTGGAAGTGAAATCACTGTTCTTGTGACAGATGGTACGAGCAAGATATTTTGCCTCTAATATCAGGGTGTTTTCTAATTAATGCTGGTACTTGGGCAATAATGCATTATTCTTCATTCACATCTAATTAAAAACAATACCCATTGATATTAATGAGGCCTCACGATTACTATAATTTTTTTTTAAAAAAGAAGGTATGTTGGTAGGCCTTTCAATTTTACGTTGAGGAGTTTTTAAAGCATGGGAATTTGACCTTTCCATTTCCTCCAACAAGTTTTTAAATTTATTTTCCACCGAATTAAATGCTGACTCAAGAACGACATCCAAATTGGTAGAATTCAAAAGAGATATTATTGTTTTTTTTGGTTATTTAGACACATTCTTAGGTTTGATTTCTTTTTTATCTTCTCACATAAATAATGGGTGAATACCTACTTTTGAGAGGAGAAATGGTTGGATATGACGTGATATGGACATGATGACACATTATTTTTGAAAAATCTAGTACGGGACCCAATAAGGGGACGTTTATTCAAATATGCATTTTTTTTGGAAGACATTTTTATACATGAAGGAAATTCAAAGTACATAAAATTATGTATTTATATATACTTAACAAGTGTACGTTATGTGTCTAACAAATGTGGACTTTGTATAACTAGTATGTGTGGCGCATTTGTGCTAATGGGTGTCCAATATGTGTACAACAAGTGTTGGAGCGTCCAATTGTTTGACACATATCAAACATGAATACTTTATGTCGTTGCCCAAACCAAAGTGTTCCGGCTTCTTAGATGGGAGCACATCTTTTCTTTCTCTTGGACTTTGCCATCTTTTGTTCCATAGGAAGACGATAGATATTGTGGCTGTTTATTGGGGAGTTCTGTATCGGTCCAAGTGAAAAGTATTCAACATGTGTCTAACGAGTGTTGAAATTGTATTCAATTTGTTAGACATTGGAGAAGGGGTTTTCACATTTGAAGCCTCGATACTATAAGGTGTTTTTCTTGTAGGTTCTTTCAGAGTTTGTTTAACCATACTTCTTCTAGTGAGGAAGGTGAAAATTTCAAAAGAGATATAGTCTTTTATCTAGCAGGCAATTCATGGACGAGCGAACACGTTAAATTGACTTAAGAGGAAGTTCTTCTCTTTGATCGGGCCGTTTTTAGCATTCTTTGTTGCATTTTTTTCTTGACACAATTGGTTTTTAGGTGGCCAAACACAGAGTTCATGGAGATGATTGAAGAGTTCCTCCTCCATTTTCCCTTTGAGGATTTTGTGGCAATATGGGGTGTGTGCTATATTGCTGGGCTTGTGGGAGGAAGGAACCATAGAATTTTTAAAGGAGTGGAGAGGATCCTCGGGATATTTGGTTCCTTGCTAGGTTCCATGTTTCTCTTTGGGGTTGTGATAAATCTTTTTTGTAATTATTTGTTAGGTTTGTTGTTACTTAATTGTAGCCCCTTTCTTTTGTAGGACTTCTTTTTGTAGTTTTTTTGGATGCTTTTTTATTCTTTCAAAAATTTTCCCCAATGAAGGTTTCATTAAAAAAGAAAAAGAATCTATCCTTTCTTATTGGGGAATCATTTAGTAGATTTGATCATTACTCACTTTGAGAGCCCTCCTTTGGAGTTATGTTGTTTGTTGGCTGAAAGGGAAATGGCAAATGTTCTGGCTTTGGTATCACTGAGAGAGTTTCCGTATCAAGGAGGATGTTTGCCGTTCGAGTCCTTTTCCATCCAAAGGCTTTTCTTGCAGCTCCTCCTTTTGGCATTTGGTTTGGTCCTTCCTCTTGAGTGGTTCTATTTTTTTCATCTGTGTGGAAGGTGGAGATTTCCAAGAAAAGATTAAGCTCTTTGTGTGGCAGGTTATGCAAATTGATTTATTGTGTCCTTTGTAGGGGTGGTTGAGGATTGCTCATATCCTTTATAGTTGCGATCATGTAGATGCTATTTAGAGTTGTTTCTTTGAAGCATTCAACTCTCTTTGCTAGTTCTCAGAGTTGTAGAGAGACGATTGAGGAACTCCTCCATTTGCTTTTTTATGAGATGGGCTATTTTTGTGGGGTCTTGGGACTTTAGGGGTTTGGAGACATCTTCTAGTGACGTGAGGTTCCTTGTAACATTCTATGTTTCTCTTCGAGCTTTGGTGAGGAGGCCTTTCTGTAATTACCCTTTAGCTATTTTTTTATTGGATTGGAGCCTTTTTTTGTAGTTTGGCTCTCTTTTGCGAACTTTATTTTTTTATGAGCATGCATTTTGTGATTTCCTTCTCCATGAAAGTTTGATTTTACATTAAACAAAAATATAGTGGTTTGGGGGGATCTACTTGTTTAGAAGAAACACAATACTTTAATCAGCTCCACATATTGGTTTGGGATATAGGGATCCAGCTGGAAGATGTCTTTTGAAGTCAAATAGAGGAAACAGAAAAGCATAATTAGTTGGCTCAAAGTGGGAGATAAAAGTACTAGTTTCTTCAGCATGGGTTTGCCTTAGAGTAAGGCCTCTGGGCTTTTGATATGTTCACATCGGAGTTCTTGAACAATTTGTGGAACATTATTATAACCAAACCTTATGACGATGTTCCATGAATTTTTTAGGAGGGATTGTTAAAATACGAGTGTGTGAAAATTGAAATATATATCACCTTCAATCCTAAAAGAGTTGATGTCACGAAGGTGCTAGATTTCTAGCCTATAATCCTTTTTAATTTTTTTAATGGAAACAAGTCTTTTCATGAATGAGCGAAAAGAAGCCTAAGGATCAGGAGATAGCCTATAATCCTATTGACGGGTCCTTATTAAGTTCTTCCAAGAACCGCTTGTGGCTAGACTTAACGCCATCCATACCCAAACAATTTCTGAATATCAGACAACTTTTGTGGGGAGATGCCAAATCATTGGTTTATTTCTTGTGGTTAATGAAGTGGTGAAAGATTGGAGGACAAAGAAAGGGTTTGTTTTAAAACTTGATGAAAAGGCTTACAGCCTTGTTGATTGGCATTTCCTACATACTAGGGAACTTTGGTGTGAGGTCTGTGAGGTGGGGATCTTGGATTGGATGTTGCCTTCAATCTGCCAATTTCCCTGTGATATTAAATGGAAAGCCAAATATTTTCCAGGAGAGGCAGTCGAAGGAATACTTTAACTCCCTCTGAGGACACAATCTCTTAAGTTAGTGGGAAGCTTAATAATACTGGAAGCTCTGACGTCACATAAGATTGCAGGCTATACTGCCTTTCTCCTTTATGTCCAAGGCCATTATTGAGGTTATGTGCTTTATTCGAAATGTTTCAAATTTGTTTCTTCTGCAAGTATTAATCTCTTAGGAGGAAATAGAAGTGCCTGGTGCATTTTCCCATTAAATATTTAGGTCGTTCTTTAACTACCTTCTGATAGAAAAAGTATAGCTGGGGATCTTGTACTCTTTTTAAGGGGTAGACTGATGTTGCAGCTAGTTGTTAATATCCTTCCAACCTATTTGTTATTTGCTATTCAACGTTTCCTTAAAGATAGCCACATGCGTTTGCTAATCTTCTATTATTGTTTTCGGAACGACCTTATCTTCATGAAGGATTTCCCCTCGTGAAATCAGAAATGTTGTAAAATGATCGAGTTGGATTTTGATGGTTCGACTTTTTGTAGGATTGCCATGGGGAACACCAAGTTTTTTAGGAGGTTTCCTATGGAGTAGGGGTGAGCAAACCTAACCGAAAAACCGAGTCGACCGGAAAGAACTGACTGAACCGACATCGATTGGTCAGTTTTAAGGCCTCTTCAATTGGTGGTTGGTTACCCAGAAAAGAGTTACACCGGCCGACTGATCGACCGCTTATATATATATTTTAAAGAAATCATACAGCCGAACCCATACACTACCCAATGTAAAACCATATGCTGGTTTTTGAAAACCAAAGGGTTACTATAGGTAGTCATTACCTATGGTAATGACAAATTTTTTTTACATTTCAATTCTCTTAGTCATTTTCTCCCTCTCTCGTCCATCTTCATCCTCTTCATCTTTTTTCTATTTTTTTTTCTCTTGCCCAGGATCATTTTTTTTTTTTTTTTTTTTTTTTTTTTTTTTTTTTTTTTTTAAACAAACAGAAGTCCATTTGCTGGAAACCTGGAACCAAGCGAAGTTCATGAACGGGCATCTCCTTCTCAACAGATCTAGCAAAATTTTGTCCCACAATCGATTGACCGTTTGTGTAGTCGGTCAGTTGGTTTCGTAGGCACTCCCAAAACTAACAATCGCCAACCAATTAAGATCGATAGATTGGTTGGTTGGCATCGGTTTTAGCACAAAACTGACACTGACATAGATGATCACCCCTGCCAACTGAGTATGGAGCAGAAATTTGAAGTATAATTATCACTAACATTCATGGTAAGGATGGGCATGGCTATCACTCGCCTGAAAAAGCTTTGGAAAGGGATCCCTTGGAGACATATTTTTGGCTTGCAAAATCTGTGGAAGAGAAATGTCTCTTTCCTTCTAGGCAAACTGAGATGGTTACGGAGTTGACTTTTGGTAATATTTTTGGTTGTGTATTGAAGTTTCTTTACGTTGTTCGAGATTGTTTATTTGGTTCTACTTACCAATCCCAAATCAGCAATGGTTTTCAACTATCGGAATGAATAAATAAGTTCCTAGGCTTGTAATCCCTGCAAAAACTTTGGGGAGGAGGTTAAAGGATGTTAAAGGATGACTTTCTTTTGTGGTTCACTTCAAAAGTGTTATCCTTTTGTTTTGACTGGAGAGGAAATATGAGATGCTGGTAGAGAAGGTATGGCGGCAGGACCTTCATATCCACATTACAGCTTTTTACCAAAATGATTTTGAATGCCCAAAATTCTGATTGCTCTTTTGTAAAGGGAAGTATCCTAGGAAATGACTCAATTTTAGGGCAAATCCTTAAGGTTTTGGGATTTGTGTCTAATTGTTCTCTTAGGTTTGGAAAAGTACTTTTAGTTCATGAGCAAGAAAGTGGTTCTCAATGGTCCTTGAGCTAATTTGACATTTAGTTGACTAAGAAACAATAATGTGGCATGATGTGGATAGTTTTTATTAATTTTATATTATTCTGAAACAATAATGTGGCATGATGTGGATAATTTTGATTAATTTTATATTATTCTTTTAAGATTACATGGCCTTTTCAACTTTTTATACTCTCTTCTCTTCTTTTACCCTGTCCTCTTTTCCTTCCCCTTGGCCCTTTTTTCTTCTATTCTTTCCTCTCTCTCCATCAACCCATCAACAAATCCCTCTCTATTATTCTAATCTCCCATGCAGGCTCTTCTACTTTGTCTTCACCTTAATCAAGCCCCGCCTAGATTGGTTAAGACGACACAACTGCCCATGCCTAGAGAGCCCAAAACGCTAAGATCACATGTGCCAGTATGACCAAGTCTGCTAGCATCAAGAAGACCAAACCAGTTCTGTCCACACTGTCCACTATATCATCCTCAAGCTCTATGTCATCTAATTGGGGCTTGGGTCAACATTGAAGTTGGCATTGTTGCATTTGGTGTCACAGACGGTGCCGAAGTCGGCTTTGACGACAGAGTCAGAGATCGGAGTACTAGATTCTATGGGATTTGTCTAGGTGGTGTTATCGGTGTTGGTGGAGGATCATAAAGTGTCGGTGCAAGTTTTGTTGTTGGTGGTTGGAGTGCTTTCTAGTAGAGGTGATAGTCGGTTCCAATGTTTTAAAAAGCCTCACGGGCGTGTGTCTAGGCTCACCTAGGCTCAAGGTGCAGGTCTTGGCGCCTCGCCTAGAAAAGGCGAGGGCTCACAAAAGAAGGTGCGCGCCTTTTGTGAAGGCCCAAGGCTTAAAGGCTCGAGTCTAGGGGCAGTAATAATCAAGAGTTTTCCTTCTTTATCAACTAAAAAAAATCAAATTTACTGAACCTAAATGCAAAATTTCTTGTGTTTAAACATCTTTTTTTTTTCATACTTCACTTCAATGGGTTTCAAATTTGGTTGAAAAATGGCCTTTTGCTTACATCAACCACGTGTGAAATTACCATTTTGTCCTCAGATCGCACGCGAGATCCTGGCATTCAAACAAATTCTCGTTTCTCACTCTAACTTCTTGCTCTCGCTTCTCCTCCAGCTTCTTGCTCTAGCTTCTCGCTCCTTCCTGTTGTTTAGACACAGCTGCAACTTTTTTCTTCGATTTTTTTCCTTTGTTCATATTCTTCCTCTCGTTTCTTGCTCTTACCTTTTGCTTCTCGCGTTTATCTCTTGCTTCTCGCTCTAGCTTCTTACTCCTTTTCTTGTTCCTTATTAGACTACTGTAATTTTTTCTTCGATTTTTCTTTTGTTCAAATTCTTCCTCTTGCTTCTTCCTTGAGTGTCTTGTTCTTGTTTTTCGCTTCAGCCTCCCGCTTCTTGCTCCTTTCACTTGTTCCTCATTAGACACAACTACAATTTTTTTCTTTGAAAAAAATTGTAGAATGAAGGAAGATAAAAAAAATTGAAGAACGAAGAAGAAAAGTGAAGAAGAAGACGATTACGACGAATGCAAAAAATAATGGAAGAAGAAGATGACCACGCAAAAAACACAAAAAAAACAAATAAACGGAAGAAGACGACGATAACGAGAGGATTAAAGGCTAAAAAAAACGGAAGTCAAGTTGAAGCTAAAAAAAAATAGTTCTAATGTTATTTTATTTGTATTTTTAAATTTGACTAAGAATTCAAGTGCTTGGATAAGAAATGTGAAAATAATGGTAAGAAAGTCGAGAGAAAACATGTTTTAAGTCGTATTATCTCCCATGGAGTGGAAGGAAATATCGTTGAACCCTTCAGGATAGGGATTGGGGAAGTCGATTTATCCCATCTTCAGTTTGCTGATGATACAATCCTGTTATGCTCGGGTAATGAGAATTCTTTTTCGACCCTTAACCACATGGTGGGGTTTTTTGAACCCATGTCGGGGCTTAATTAATGGAAGCAAATGTCAAATCTTGGGTATTAACTGCCTGCAGGACAAGCTCAATAGGTGGACTAGAGAGGTTGGTTTCGAGGTTGGGACTTTTCCTTCTCGTTATCTTGGTCTCCCTTATGGGAGGAAACCCGAGAGCTTTTTCCTTTTGGGATCCATTACTGAGAAAATCCGGAAAAGGCTCGACTCTTGGAAAGAAGGTTACTTCTCCAAGGCGGGGAAACTCATGTTGATCAGATTTGTGTTGAGTGGCATCCCTATTTATTATCTTTCACTATTTAGGGTCCCTAGCTCAGTTTGCAAAAGTATTGAGAAATACATGAGAGGCTTTCTGTGGGAAGGTGCAGATGAAGGTAAGGATTTCATCTAGTTAGTTGGGAGGTTGTGGGGTGCCTTGTGCATCAAGGGGGGTTGGAGATTGGGAATTTAAGACTTTGGAACAAAGCTATGTTGGCCAAGTGGCTGTGGCGTTTTGCCCCCGAGCCCGAATCCTTGTGGCATGGAGTTATTGGTAGTAAATATGGAACTCATCCCTTTGTTTGGATTGCGAAGGGGATTAAAGGCAGACATCGGAACCTTTGGAAAGACATTGTGTTAGAGCTCCCTTCTTTCTCCATTTTGGTTTATTATATCGTGGGGGATGGTCAAGATACTTACTTTTGGAAAAATCAGTGGGTTGAGGATAGTCCTCTTTGTTTAGTGTTTCCTTGTCTTTATCACTTGTTTTCCTTAAAAAATCGTTCGGTCTTTGACTTTCTGGTGTTGTTGGGAAGCGTTGTGTCCTTTTCTTTCGGTTTTCATCATCACTTATCTGATTAGGAGACGATGGAGGTTGCCTTTTTTTTTTTCTTTTTTTTTTCCCTCTCTCGTTATTGAATGAGGGCTCTTTCAAAGAGGGGAGAAAGGATATTCGTGTCTGGAAACCTAATCCTTTTGAGGGCTTTTCCTGTAAATCTTTCTTTAGGTCGTCGTTGGATCTCTCTCCTATTTGTGAGTTGGTCTTTGATGTGGTTTGGAGGATTAAGAGACCAAAGAAAATTAAGTTCTGCCTAGCAAGTTTTGCTTGGCTGTGTGAACACCTTGGATAGGATTGCTAAGAAGGGATCCACGTTAATAGGTCCTTTCTTCTATATTCCTTTTGGAAGACAGAGGAAAACCTGGATCACCTTTTTTGGGATTTTCAGTTTAAGAGGTATGTGTGGACTTGCCTTTTGCAGGATTATGATGTCCAATTAGCTGGCCAAAGAGATATTGGATCGACGTTCGAGGAGTTTATCCTCCATCCACCTTCCAGAGAGAAGGACCGTTTGTTGTGGTTTGCGGGAGTGTGTGTTGTGTTGTGGGATGTTTGGGGAGAAAGGAACAGAAGGGTGTTTAGAGGTCTTGAGAAGGACGCAAGTGAGATTTGATCCTTAATGAGGTTTCATGTATCGCTTTAGGCTCTAGGTTCGAACCTTTTTTGTAATTGTTCTTTAGACAACATTATGCTTAGTTGGAAACCCTTTCTTTAGGGGTGGCTTATGTTTTTGTATGTCCTTATATTTTTTTTTCTCCATGAAAGTTGATTTTCTTATTTAAAAAAAAAAAAAAAAAAACTAAAAACTTGAAACATAACAGGTATCAAGTGGAGCCTAGACTATAGGTTTTGCTGGGGAGGTAAGGTTCTATGTAAATGTAAGTTCTCTAAGAAAGTCGAGAAATTCCTTTTGGTGGCAGATCTAGCGAATAATAATACTGGCATTAGGAATCAAAAGAAATACTCTAAACCCTTGCTTGTTGCTATGTAAACGTAAAGGGCTTGTAAGCCATATGTTCATGCAGCCAGTTCTGAACCCTAATACTAACACAAAATTTGGTGGAAATTATTCAAACTTTCAGTCTTAGGTGGTGCGTTGCATTGGGTTAACAGTGCAATCAGGTTTGGTAATAGGGAAGGACACATCATCGAAATTGAAGATCAAAGACGAGATAATAATAATAAGAATTTGGAATCCCTTTGCTTGTTTCTAAGATTCCATGTGAAAATTATTGAGTAATTTGAAGAACAAAAAGTTTTTAAAACTATACCTTTAGTTTTCAAAACTTTGACTTTTGGAAACATAAAAGTAAGGAAAAAAAAATCATAGGTGGATTGGAAATAGGTAAAGTAGTGTTTATAAGTTTAATTTTTAAAAATAAAAAATGGGAAATCAAACAGCGCCTATATATAGAGCCTCCAAATTACAAAAATCACCCCTAAAATGCAATTACACCTTCAAATTTTTAATATAAAAATTGAGTCCTCAAATTCATACAAATGTTAAAATTGGACCCTCAAACTTACGTAAAGGTAGAAATTGTAGCAATTGTAAAGTTTGAGGGTTCAGTTTTTATCGTTTGGAGGTCCAATTTCTATAACTGTTGTAACTTTGAGGGTCCGATTTTAACACTTGTAGAAGTTAGAGGGCCCAATTTTTACAATTGAAAGTTTTGAGGGTGTAATTGCAACATCACCATACTCTAGGTGTTTTTGCAATTTGCCCAAGATTTTTTAAGAAGTTTTAAGTTTTGTTTAAATTTTTGATATAATATATTTTTTATATTCTCTTTTCTGTAGACTGTATAGATATGACATTGTTCTCCCTTTCTCTTTGAATTTATGAAGATTTTGAAACTCAGGTGGACGAGCTTCTTAAACAACGGGACAGCATACATGCTTCATTCACTGTCACGAAATCATCAAATCACGTTGGGGCTTGTGCTATGAGTAATGGAAGTAGTAGTAAATCTACTGGCGACGATTCAAAGGTTGAGAATCAAGGAGAAGATGGAACCTCGGATGAAAAAGACAAATCTTTTAAAAAGAGATGGTTCAGTATTCCCCGAGGATCTGACAAAAAGCTCGGTTGAAAGAATCATCAGCTAAGGTTTATTCTCTTTTCCCAAACAGCAACAAATAGAAACTTCCAGCCATTTTGTCTTGTAGAATTCGAGGGTCAAATTGGTGCATCCATGCTTGTAATACATGGGTCTCTGTTTTGGTGTCTGCTTTCAGGGTCTCAACAAAATTTGCCATTCTTTCTCCCATCGGAGTTGAGGTAAGCTATTTGATTAGGCATTACAATATGCTTCTCAAAGACAGTCAAAGTATATTAAATTTGTGTGTAAATAACTCAAATACCTTCATATATTAAATTGGTTTGTGTTGGATACATGATATTTTTTTTGCTTCCTCAAGTTCTTTCTCAGGCCCTATAGTTATTTTTTATTGCAATTGGAAGCATGGCTGAAAAATACTTTCTAGTATGGCAATTGTAGGAAAGAAAGGTATTTTGGTGTTTAACATTAAAGATGCAAGATTCTGATGATTAGGGAGTTTGTAAATGTTACAGTTATATCATATTTCCTTAGTTCATATCTTATGTATATTTTCTTATTGGTCTAAATTTTTATTTTGGTCCTTGGAAAAAAGTAGTTGGTTTGTTTTGTTTTTGCTTTTAGATTATCAATTACATTCTGTGAATATAGGGAGTAAAGTGGAATTAAACTTTGAGGGTAATGAGGTGGTTTGAAAGTTAAAAGATTTAAATAAAACAAACTCATTACGTTTAAAGATCAAAATATGATTATATATGTAATACTATTGATATATTTGAGAGTGATTTTAAAATGGTTGAAACCATTCTTATTATCTTTGGAATCATTTCGGTTCTATTTGATAACTATTTGATTTTTTGTTTTGTTTGTTTTTTTTTTTGAAAATTAAGTCTATATCATCCATATTTCTTATCATGATTTGTATCTTATGATTGAATTCTTAGTTAAATTTTAAAAGCAAATGCAACTTTTTGAAAATTACTTTTTTTAGTTCTCAAAATTTGAATTATTTTTTTAAATCATTGATGAAAAGTGAATACAAAAAAGGAAGAAATTTGGAATTGGAAATAGTGTCTATAGATTTAATTTTTAAAAATATAAATAAAAAATAAAATGGTTACCAAATGTGATCAAATTTGTTTTTTAGTTAATCAAAATCATTGGATATGATATCTCTCTTTCCCCTGAAATTAAATACAAGGAATGAAGGTAAAATACTTATCTGACATGGTAGTAAGAGTAAAAAGCGGGTTTGGTTAGGTTTAGTTAGGGCAGAAAACTGAAAATTGTTTAGGGTTAATGATGAATTTCTCAATAGTTGAACTAATAAATTGATTAGATTGACAAAACAATATGAAACCAATGAAAATCAAATTAAACAGGTTGAATTGATCAACTAATTTCCTTTTATCATTTGAGAAGCAAAACTCACCATTGAGTATGGCTTAGATCGATTGAACAAGCATGGTTTGGCTGATCTGATTTGATTTTCTTCTTTATAACGAAGCATACTCCAAAAAAGGAGATGAATGAAGGCGGTGATGTGGAATATTTTTCGATAAATGAAAAATTGTGATTGAGTGGTAATTGGTAGTTTTTCTTTGAGTAAAACAAATATGTGGTATGAGGATATGAACTTCCGACCTCAAAAGAAGTAGAATATTTCAATTACCACGAACTGCATTTATATTATTGGTTTTTTTTTAATTGAAGAGAATTTTGATATTAATATACTCTTCGGATAAAAATATTTTTCTTTATAATTAAAAGGAAACTATCTTTCAACTTTCTCAACTAAATCCTCTAGAACATGGAAAAGTTGTGATGATCTTTTTGTTTGGTTTTACTTCATTAAACATTTTATTCCATTTAATTAATCATCTTCATTACATTTTTGTTCCATGAATATCAAATTCCAAAGAAGGGGTGAAGATCTACTTATAAAAGAAGATACAAATGCTTGAACTACCGAGTTATATTTCATTAGAAAGTTGTTTAACCATTTAAAATTTTAAAACTCACTTCTCAATACAAAATTATTCTCTTGTCCTCAAGCAATTTAAGCAAAAAATCGAATTAGATATAAGCAAATTTATAAGGTGCAAAATTAAATATAAAAAATGTGGATCCGTTTGTTTTTTTTCCTTCTTCTAACTTGTGTTGCACTAAATAGACTTGTTAGAATATCTCGTGAGATTTGAAATGATCGATCAATTCAAGAAGAATAAATTTAAAGGCTAAATTATTGAACATCTTCACTCTCTTCAAATTCACATCTTATCATTTTTAGCTTCTTATTAATGATCAAATAATTAAGATAATACCAATAATTTTTAACTTCCCACAAACTCTTCACATATCCACGAAGGTTAATATAATCATGCAAGACTTAGTATAGGATTTCTCAATTAGCACCCTTCCAATAATGTAGAATAAAATAATTAATTGTCTAAGATCTTGATCATCATCATCATCATCCATGATTTCTAATTAACCTCACCCACCTCCACATAAAATATAAACACAACATAAATGCATTAACAAAGCTTCTGGTGAGATGGTTAGCTGACACAAATACTATATAATATACTTTGCATTTGAAATCAGAATTTGGTCCTAGGTTACCCAAATGATTAAAAAAACATCATATTATATTAGAAAGAGACCGACTTCAATGAAGAATCATTAAAATAATGCCCTTTTGAACTTTGTTTTATTGAAATTTGTTTGTTTTATTTATTACGTCCGAACGTGGCTTCTTAAGGTTGATGGAAATGGTCCAATGTATTTGTCCATTTGACATGTTCTGTGGCATAAATTTCCCCAAAATTTAAGGCTATTCTTTATCCAAATAGGGTATTGTTTATTTTCAATGTATGACTACTTTTTTTGGGGTATAATTAAAAATTAATTAACATCCCTACGGTTTGTCTATATTGCAACCCATAATCTCCATTCTATTCTGGTTTTTATGTTTGCAAATCATACCATTTTTTTTAGGAAAAGAAACCTCTCACTACTCTTCTAGGAATGAGTAGAGAATTAAATGAGAAATTAAAAGAAAGAAACACAAAAATTGATATAAAAATTCCAAAATTGGAGAGAAGCTGTAAGCTATAGACCTACTCACATAACTACCTGATTTAAAAGTGTTTCTAATTGATATGAGAAACCAAAGCCATAAATACTACTTTTATAGTGTTTTAAGTTCCTAACCTCTTTGAACCTTTTAAATGTGAGATTATTACTCTTTCAAAATTTTGTAAAAAATCCTATGGATTCAAAGGGAAAAAAAACCATACACGAAAATTACAAACTAGATAAGAATTCTAATGGAAAAATGGGGTGGGGAGAGGGTGTTAAGTAGAATACTAGAAGAGAAAAGGGATCGGTAAGTGCATCAGGATATCTCAATCTCATCCGTAGTACCCTTATCATATCCGAGGTCCAATAAAAGATTCATAGGAGGGTATGATTTTCAAAATAGACAAGCCACAAATCACTTTTTTTTTAACCCGGGAAAGGCAAGAAGGGATGCAATCTATCTAATCTTACATGATTTGAATAGAAAAAATTTGGGTACAACCTAGGCGACACTCATTTATTGGACAACTCAAATTGCATTCAATAAAATTTTGGCATGTGACAATTTCTTTTTAAGAAAAGGCTACATGATATACTACACCTAAATATTGTCCAATTCAATATATACCAACTAATATATTTATCAATTGAATTGCCTCAAAGGACCCATGATTATTTATTTAACTTTTTTAGCATAATAACCCATTTTTCTCACCTTTTTTGAATATGCTTTCAAATACAGGAAAATGAACAAAAATATCTAGAAATATAATAAAATTTCATCTGCGGTAGACCCGATAGACTACTATCTGTATCTATTTATATCATGATATTTTTTCATTATTTATACTCAACAGTTTTGTCATTTAAAATAAATTTTCCCTTTTTTGTTTTTCTTTCTTTCTTTCTCACACATGTCCCAAAAATATTGTCATTTTTAAAAATGGGATTGATATTAGATATAACCTAAAAAGAGTTGGTGAAATAATCTATGTTGGCAAAAAATTTGAGGGGTTGTATTAATTTAGACTCAAAATTTTAAAATTTTATCATATTAGACCATAAATTTAAACAAGTGTTGCAATTTTTAGCCTCAAGTTAACTTCTTGCTAACTTGTCCACTAATTTTAACAAAAAAACCTTGTAAAAATCTTCATAAACTCATTAATTATAATAAAATAAAATTTTGCAAAAGATAATTTGATCAATTTAATGCACAAATTAACCATGAAATAACTTTGTCAAATTTATATATTTTTTTAAAATACTAATATTGTTTTTTCCCCTTAAAATTTATCAATTTCATACCGTACATATATTTTATAATTCGCTGAGTGACGTAAGAGGATTTTTCTAAACAATATTTGGAGCAAGAACTTCTTAGTGACTTAAAATAGACAAAAAATTTAAAGTCGTTTAAGATTAAAATTGTAACACTTATTTAAACTTAAGGTAAAGTTTGATGAATTCAAAATTTTAAGTTTATATCTTATCGTACTAACTTGATAAGTTTACAAGTCAAAATTGATATTTTCTTGAAAAAGTTGATGAAAATTAGACAACAAAAAGAGTGTGGACAACAATTTAGATTATATATCACATGTGTGTGTTAGGATAGCCAAAAATTGGATAGAAAAACAAAAGCAACGTAGAAGCAATTGGTAGTTCCCCACATCGAATATATGCAAATGGATAGTGAGTAACCCAAAAAAAGGAAAAAAGAGAGACAGACTATTAGATTAATGTATGGAATCCCATGTTGGGAATAAAGGTTGTCTGTCCCAAACATTATGCAGCTTACTTCACGTGTGGTTTCTCTGTTTTTATCGATTTTTTTTTAATGCTATGAAAATAGCATACCTCTTTATTCACACTATAAATTTTCTTAATAAATATTCCAAGACCTTGTATTAATTTTCATGGGTCCTAATCTATTTCTAAAAGTATATTGATGTGACACGTGTCACAGGTTCTTGAGAGTCTAATAGCACCCCAATGGCATATGAAAACTTTGCTTACTATTGTATTGGAAAATTTCTCACTTCTATGTGTCCTAATCACAACCTTAGCTTTAATCAATGTCTTTCTTTCCTCCTTCAATTTGCCTCCCATTATTTTTTTTTTTTTTGTATTTCACTCCATTTTAGTGAAAAAAAAGAAAAAAACGTAAAGATTTACTATCACCCTCTTAAGAGAAATTTTCGATACATATGATTGATTCTGTGTGTGATTGAGTGGAATTAGAAGGATGTGTAAATCGATGATTGATTCAAAAGTTTAAATTGATGAATTATGATAAATTTAATTATACAAATAATTTTTTTATAAATATGATATTGGCTAAATATATTTGTTTAAGTTTCCTAGCTTCACTTTATTTAGCTTTCTTGAGTTGTCTTTTCTCTTGTCCCAAATGATCTTGTCTCAAAGTTACCTTTTTCGGTTGCTAATTTTGTAGAATATTTCTCACGCAGTGTTGTGATGGTCGCTTGGAGGTAGTCTCGTAGGACCACCTATATATATTAAAGTCCCCTTCTATTATCCAAGTAATACTACATAGGTTTTTAACAATAGACAATTCATCCCATAAATTGTTTCGATTATGTGTGTTAGCAGGTTCAGTATGTAAGTCCATCTAATCTATTAAGATGAATGGAAAGAGTAAACTGACGTTCATATACCTCAATGGTAGAATGGATGAGTGAGTCCCAAAGGATTAAAATACCTCTAGAGGGATTGATAGCTTTAACATAGGCCCAGTCAATACTAGTGAAACTCCATAAAGATTTAACAATGGTCCGATCGACCTTTGGTAATTTGGTCTCTATTAAAATAACAAAATGAGGAGCATTGGTGGTAATGATGCCCTTAATGATGACTCGTTTCAGGGCAGTGTCTAGACCTCTGACATTCCAAGTAAGTATCTTCATTTATGAATAGAACACCCCTGTGATGATTTACGCGTCTTCCTCTATTTGTCCACTGGGTTGTGTGGAATTGGAATGATGCAATAATTCTTATCCTTCAACCATTTGTTTAATTGAGCTTTGAAGTTGTCTTTCAAGCTACTTCCAGTTAGTGTAATCTCCTTTGCTTCCTCAGTATCCTGTTTCCTTTATTGATTCTTCAAACGTAGTATTCAAATTATTTTTCATAATGGTTAATGGGGATGGAGAGACTTTATGTACTTCTTCTTCAATATTAACGATCAGAGTAAGAGAGAGGTTCTCTAGTTAACATACATTTCATCTATTTCTTGGTAGAAAATGATCTCTGCCTCTGAATTTGATTTAGTGCTCAGTGACACTTTTTCTTAAAACGTTGCTTGGCTGAGCTTTTTCTTATTTAACAAATCAACTTTATCTTCAATTTAGCCTCTCTCTTCTTTCCTACTTTTGTTGTAAGTTTCCTCTTAGGCCTATGTTAAGCGACCCTTTTTTGAGCCGGTCTTGGTAATAGATAAGGCTAGAGCAATGAAATAATTCTTAAATCCAGATCTCCTTTTCCTTTGCTTCTCTGATAGTAGGTGTATCTTCTGTCAGATCGTTTTGTATCATCATTTTACCTTTCTTAGTCTATCAGCTAAGGTCTTCATCTGCCATTTACTGGAGCCACCGTATGAGTAATGAAGCTGGCTGCTACCATATTCTGTTGTGATTTCAACCGAGGCTAGCCTTTTTTCTTTTGTCCTTCGGGAATCATAATGCAACATTTTCGTCTGTTGTCATCTAGCCGATAATTCTCTGCTATACACCCTTTTCTATTTCTACGGATTTTTATCATCAAATCAAGAGCATCAGGATAAACGAACATTGAGAAGCTCATACATTTCTTCCTCCAATTTCTTTTTATCCTATTTAAAGTCAATTCCTTTTACTCTATGTGAATCCAATCACGAAGATGTGTTCTTGGGGCCATCAGCCGATTGGCCCGCGGATGGACGTCAAGGAATTGAAAGTTTAGAACTTTAACCGATGGGGCTGTTTAGTTTAAGATTTTATAGATGTCTAGAAATTATGGATGCTTAGAAATAATAAATCTATGAATAAGATTCTTGTCAATCAAGAATGACTATGCTTGGTTGTTCATGAGAATGTTATCGAAATTTTATGGGACCAAACTATTTTAGTATTTAATTTGTAAAATTAATCATGAAAACTCTATAAAATTTTAATAGATTAATTGATAAACAATAAACCTAATTTAAAATTTTCAGAAAAATTAATTATTTAACAATCAAATAATAATATTAGTTAGTAATTTATAATTAAAGATATTTGATTACATAATTTGGTGGGATCAATTTGATAAATTTATATAATTATGATGTATTGATTAATAAAATAATTAATGAATTCTAATTAATTTATGATAAACTAATTATAATTATTAAAAAATAAATTCATACTATATTAATTATAATGATGATTAATTAATTAATTGATAGTTTTGTTGCAACTATTTAAAATAAGTATGGGTATATAAGTGTATATATATAAACTAATTTACTAAACTAAACTAAAGTTTAAGTATATATTAAATTGCTTCAAATATATATATTTAAATGAATTAATTTATCAAATTGGAGTAGTTAATTTCACACGCTATAATTTAAATTTTAATATAATAATTAATAATACATAAAATAAAAGAATAAATAAATATATTAAAAGAGGAGAAATGATGAACATGAAGAAAATCCACCTTTTTGGATGAATATCATTAATGGGTCAATGAATGTTTGGAAATAACATATTTTCACCCTAAAAGGCCTTATGCCAATGGAGATAGTCATTCTCATTTATATACCTATGATCATCCTCTTATCTAACCAATGTGGGACTTACCAATGTAGGACTTTGATCGCATTCCTAACAATCCTCCCCTCGAACAAAGGACCACCAAGCCTCCAGTCATCCATCCGTCTGACTCATATCTAGGCATAGAGTTCAACAACGGATCACACCATGACTACTTTCAAGGCTCCACTTTGGTGGCATTCCCAACAATCCTTCCCTTGAACAAGGACCACCGAACATCCAGTCATCCATCCATCTAATTCATATCTAGACTAACTTCTTTTCACCTGAGTATACCACCTATCTAATAGAGTTCAACCACGGATCACACCATGACTACTTCCAAGGCTCCATCTTAGTTTGAGGGTAGTTGTCCCTAACAAAGAGTTTTCTATTCTCTAACTTACATTGCACCAATTACAAAGTGTGTTATTTTTGTCTACATGTCCTACAAATTTTCAAAATCAAAAGTTATATACAAAAAGTTACGGCGAAAATTTCTCGCTTTATAAATTGTTGTTTGTGAGTTGTTGACAAGTGCATTATGATAGATCAAATTTACTTATTTAACGTTGTAAGAAAAAGAGTAAGTAATAAAGTATGATTTGATACTTTAGATTTGTGTGATGGTCTATCTAAGATTCAAAATCTTAATTTTTTTTTTTTTTGTAAGAAACTAAATGTTGTATGCTAAGGTTAGATAATTGTCGTCTTAATTATAAAATAAGTTGGGGAAACATTAGTTAGTATCAAAATATATATATATATATATATGCATATGGTCATTTATTTATTTATTTTGAAAATAAAGTGATGTGTATTTTCAATTGCTTTTCACCTAATTCTACTTTATAGTTTAGACATTTTTTTTCCTCAAGGGAAGGAAGAATTAGAAGTCATGAGCTTTAATTACAGAAATGTGAAGTTGAAATGTTTGTGTCATATCATGTGAAGGTGTCTATTAAAGTTTGTAGGTTGGATGTTATGTTGGTGATCAATTGATTTGGATTTTGCCCAAGTGTCCCCCACTTCTTTATTTTCCAAACAAACCAACCTTTTAATCTCTCTCTTAATTTTAATTCCTTGAACAATGGGTAATCACTGCCTTCAAATATGATATTAGTTGCAATAACACTTTTAAACTTTCATTCGTATAAATTGAACCTTCAAATTTATAATAATTTTAGAAATTAGACTCACAAATGATAAAATTAAATTGAACCCTTGTTACAATTTTCACAATTATGTAGGATCCAATTTTAATATTTTGTATAAAGTTTGAGGGCTCAATTTTTACGATCAAAAGTTTGAGAATATAAATGCAACTACTACCAGATGCAAATTTAGTAGGGGTCTAAGAGGGCTCGAGCCCCCATCAACTTTATGCTTTTTATATATATATAAAACTGGCTTAGTACAAAAATCACTAACTATCTAGTGGTAAATTTACTTTTCAGTCCCTTCTAAACCCAAGTTTAGGCCCTACTCATTACATTAATTTTTACTAAATTATATAAAGTCCCATCAACAAAATTTCTGGATTCTTCATTGACTACTACTATACTTTTGGGTGGTTGTGTTTTTGCAACTAGTTTTAATTCCTTCTTCAAAATTTTATTTTCTTCTCTCTCTTCATGCTAAAATATGTTTGATTGAGAGAGATGGTGAAATCACATGGGTTAAAGCAAAACCCTTTAATAATAATATTAAAGAAGTAGGTATTCAGACTTAAAAGTGAATGAAAGGGTTAATTGTGTCACACCCATATTCTTTGGGAGATTGCTTGAATTATCCTTTTTAATTTGGACATAATCTCTAAAAGGGGGATTTGGACTTGAAAACAAAGTCATGTTTGGAGGGTTTTTATCCTTTTTTTTTTTTCTTTTTTCTTTTTCAGATTCTTCCAAAATCAATTGGGTTGTCCAAAGAAAAAAAATGAATCATTTCCTAATTTTAAAGAGATAAATTTTGTGGAATTGAAACAAAAAGCTTTTTGGTTCCATTGGCCATAGTTTCATTGATAAGCACAACTTGGTGGGCCATTATTGTGATTTGGGCAAATCTTAGATATGATAATATCTATACATCAATTCAATCAACCAACCCAAAAAGCTATCACTATAATTAAACCCTTACAACTAATTTAATATTACATGGTGGAAACCATTACAACACAAGATAATGAGAGAGAGACATTATTGTCTCATTTATTATTTATTTTTAATCTTCTCCTTAATTAATCTTTCATATAAGTTTGTGGATTTTTTAATAAGTACTTGCTATCATTAATAAGGTTAAATATATCTTAAAGAGAAAGTATTGTGACCCTTGATTTTTTTTTTTCCTTTTTGAAGTCTATGGGGTAGAAAATTTTGTAAAATTTATAAAACTTCCCTTGCTTTCTTCAATGCAATTTCTTAGTTGTCCAATGTTCTGTGTACAAACTATCAATCCTCCATATCATACTTTAGGCTTACTTCAAATGTTCTTGTTTGGTTATTATTTCAAAAGTTTGGTAGTCAGAAAGATTCTTTATCCATTACAATGTTTTTTGTTTTTAGAATCACATGAAAAGTCTAATTGTTCCTGGAACGTTGAATTGAGATATGAACTTCATATATTAGTAGAGTGGAATTCATTTATCTCTGTGGAGTTCATACGTCTGTATCTAGGATGTAGAGTTGAGTTCATATGTGTGAATTATCTAGAGTAGTTTTTTTTTAACTCTAAATAATCTACTTTTATTATGACTCTTTTTGTTTTATTTTTTTTATACATTAATTCTATCCATCTTTGTGTTGATAAAATATATATTGCAATTTTTATTCTTTTAATTTTTAAAGTTTTTCTTTCTTTCTTTTGGATAATTATAAACAATAATTAATCTACTACATTTCTTGCAGGAATATAGTTAAATGAAATAGAAAATCAAAGAGAAATCAAAACTTTTGATTCCTAATTTTTCTCCATGAAATTTCATCTTCTTCTTCTTTTTATTGTTACTTTGTATTTTTACTTTTTCATGATTTTTTAAAATTAAATCTTCTTTATCATCTTAGCAGCCAATGAAATGTCACCACATTTCTTCAACAATTTTACTCATTTCCTCCAAATTTGGATGATTATCAGAGAATAAATCTCTATTGTTCACTATTTTTTGCCAGAAAATGTTCCAAGAAAAAAATCTCCATTTTATGTTTTTGGTTATATGTTACATATTATTCAGCTGCATATATACTTTTTCAAATATTATTAACACTTATTTGATATGTGAATTCAATTAAACAAAAATATATTTTACAATTTTTTTTTGTATAAATATTACATTTAATGTAGATAAAATACTATTATTAAATAATCAAAAACCCTACAACATACTTTAATAGTCATTGGTCTTATAATAGTCGAAAGTGGTTGTCAAAGTTGATTATCAAAGATGATTTTCACTGGAGTTTGTAGTTAGAGGTGGTTGTCAGAGCCTAAACACTACAAGAATTCGGGTTTATCCTGACGCTGGGGGTCAGCAGAAGCTAAGAACACCATCGGGATAACCTTTCCTGACGGTTTAAACGTTGTCGACCGAACCGTCGGGAAAGCTTCTTCGGAAAAACCTTTCCCTACGGTTTGGAAGCCCTACCATAGGGAAAAAGAATTATCTCGATGAAGAAGGATGGGGCCTTTCCTTCGACCCTGAAGAAAGTCATCAGGAAAAAAGTTAGAACCCCCGACGGTGTACCGTCGAGATTGTACTATTAGCCCGACGATCTTTGAACCGTCGGGATGAGGTAATTTATCTCGACGGTCAGGGTGCCATCGGGTATTTTACTTTTCTCTCGACGGTGACGTGGACTATTGGGATATATCTATCGCCCGACAGTTGAGAACCGTCGGGCAATATCCTTAACCCCGACGGTCTATAACCACCGTTGGGATATCTTTAAAGCCCGACGGTTCTAGTCACCATCGGGAGTTCTTTGCTTGACCCCTCTACCGTCGGGATTTCTTTAAATAAATAAACAGATTTAAATAGGTTTAAATACCTATTTAAATTTGTTTATTTATTTTCTTTTTTTAGATCTGTTTTTTTTTTCCCAAATGTCATACCTATTTGAATCTTATATATATCAATTAAACTAAAATAAGATTGCCAAAATATCCATAATAGATTAATAATATATAGAAAACACGTTGAATCTACAACCTTAATCCAAGAGTTTCTATAACATCCACAATTTCTTAATAAAAAAAAAATTACATGGTAACAAAGTACATATTAGGAGATGCACAATTCCTTAATCGAAAATAACATTGACAAAAATCTACAACCTAAATACGCTTGCCGAGAGATGCATCTTCAACAAAAATCTCCAGATATCTACAAAATACAAATTTAAATAAGTTTAATGTTCAATATACTATATACCAATCTCAACTAAACAAACCAACTTACCTCAATCATAAACAAACCAAAAAACCAAGAAACCAACTAAGAACATTAATGAATTGAACTCAATCATAAACAAACCAACTTACCTCAATCATAAACAAACCTAAAAACCAACTTACCTCAATCATTAACCAAACAAACCAACAAACCAACTCAATCATAACTTAAACTTAAACATACTTGTATTTAAATATAAATATGCAATCAACTGAAACAAACAAACTAACTTACACAATCAACTCCCCCCACCAAAAAAAAAAAAAATTCTCAATTGAAATAAACAAACTAACTTACACAATCAACTGAAACACCCCCCAAAATTATTCTCAATCGTAATAAACAAACTAACTTACACACTCAACTGAACCAAAAAAAAAAAAAAAAAAAATTCTCAACCGTAATATACAAACTAACTGAAACACATATCTATACCTTTATGTTGTTACCATAACTGCGGGATAACAACATACACAATCATCTAATTTAACATAAAATGAAATTCAAACTCAACTTCAGAACATTAACTATACGTTTATGTTGTTACCATAACTGTGGGATAACAACATATACAATCTTATTGTTGCTAGAGCTTGTCGTCGGAGGTAGTTTTTGGAGCCCAAAGTTGGTCGTCGGAATTGGTTGCGCAAGGTGGTCGTCGAAGTTGATCATCAAAGATGATTTTTGCTGGAGTTTGTAGTTGGAGATGGTTGTTGGAGCTCGAAGTTGGTCGCATGAAGATGGTATTGGGATTGGTTGTTGTCGGAGTTTTGTCATCGGAGGTGGTTGTCGAAGCTTGGAGTTGGTCATCGAAGTTGCTCGCTCGAAGGTGGTCGTCGAAGGAGATTTTCATCAAAATTTGTAGTCGGAGGTGGTTATCAAGGCCTATGAAGGTGGTTGTTAAAGTTGGTCATTGGAGTTTGTTGTCTAGTTGTCAAAGCTCATAAATTGGTCGTCGAAGTTGGTCACATGAAGGTGGTCATGGGAGTTGGGTTACCGGAGTTGTCATCAAAGGTGGTTGTCGGAGCTGGGAATTGGTTGTCGGAGTTGGTCGTTAGAGTTTTCATCGGAGGTGGTCGTCAGAGCCTAGAATTGGTTCTCAGGGTATGGCAGTGATAGACACCGATAGTGGATGGGTGAGTCATTGAAAACATTGGAAAAAAGGAGAGTTGTGGTGAATTGGTAAAATATACCAACTCAACTCCACCAACATTTAAAGTTGGTGGGCCAAACATTGAGTTGGTATATTATATCAACTCAATTCAACTCATGTTGGTGAGCCAAACATCCTCTTCTATATTCATGAACTTTCTCTTTTATCTAGCCAATGTGAAATTTTGTTTGTATTGCCAGTAATCCTTCCCTTGCACAAAGTACCACAAAGTCTCCCCTTTCTAGGGTCTTCAATTTCTTTGCCTGGCATCGGAGAATTTTACCTAGACGACTAACGTAGGGGCATAACTTTGATATCATTCATTAAGATATTTTCTACTGATATGATATTGTCTTTTTAAAATTAAGAACATAGCTTGCATTCCCTACTGTCCTACTATAAGACTCGACTTACAAGATCATAATGTTATTATTCATATTGAGATATAATCATATGTTTAAATCACAATTTTTTTAAAACGCATTTGGTTACTAACATTTATAAATTTAATTCTTTTAGATCATAAGGGGTGTTTGGAATACATTTTCAAGTATTTAATTTAAATAATAAATAATTTTGTAAGAAATTGAAGTGTTTGACAATCATTCAAAATGTTTTTTCAAGTGTATTTTAATCATTTTTTTTTCAAAAATATTTAAATAAAAATGAGTTCTTAAAAAACATTTTTTTTTTTCTCAAGTCAATTCAAATCAGCCTTCAATTTTCAAAAGAACACTTTTGGGCTTTTATAGATTTAAATATGTTTCCATACTCATATTGAGATACTATCACATGAGAATTTGATATCTAAAATTTAAAAATTTGTTTCTAATTTAGTCCCTACAAAAACCAGGACTTCTTTTTCCTTCTTGAAACATCAATCAAAATATACTCCTTTAGGAGTTTATTAATTAAAACTCCAAATTAATAATGATAACAATTTTAACTTCTGAATTTGAATTTTTACAAATGGATGAATTTAAATATCTTTTAATGAATTATAAAGTTATTTTAAATCTATTTCACTTAAAAATCAACTTAAAATACGTAAATAAAATTATTCTTTTTCCAAAAATCCTATCATGATAGAGATATATATATTTTTTTTCAAATAAGTTAAAAAAAGAAGAAGAAAAGATGAAGACAAGAATATAAAAAATACCCAAATTAATAAAAGCGATTATTTATTTGATTTTAGTATTTCTATCTAATATTATGTTATTTGAAGAAGTCTAATACATACGTGAAAATGATGTTTTAACAGTTTTTAAAACACAAGATTATAATAGAGTTTAAATTGATTAATTATAAGAGTTAAAAGATTTTAATTAGTACAATTATTTGATTTTTACCCTTCAATATAAAGGAATGAAATGGACTCTAATACAAAGAGGGTAGAAAAGGAAGTCGACCAACTATCTATATATATATTTAAGGACTATTTTCAAATATAGGAAAATGAATAAAAATATTTACAAATATAGTAAAATTTCACTGTCTAACTACAATGAACTGTGATAGACTACGATAGATTCTGTATCTATTTGTATTATGATAGACATAGATAATAGTCTACCACGGTCTATCATAGTTACATTGTGATATTTTATTACTATTTATAAATATTTTAAACATTTTTATCATTTAAATAATTTCATATATATATATATATACACGTGAAGATAAGAAAAGAATACATAAATCAACAATGTTCCACCACCCAAATGAAGAAAAAAAATCCAAATAAAAGGATAGAAAAAAAGATATGTGGTTATTATTATTATTTTATGAGGCAACCAAAAAATTTGCAAAAGAAGAAAAAAAGATGTTAATCAATTGTGTATGGGTCCTACAAAGCCTTTTGTTGAAGTAGTGTGAGAAACCAATTATATGCATCTCCACATGTTATTAATCCAACATATGAAGAGTGGAGCATAAATCTTTAGTAGATTTCTGTAGTAGAATCCACAAAATAAATAAATGTTAACATCACGTGAAATCAATAAAAAATTTGAAACACTAAAAGAATCAACATAGGGATTTACTTGATTCACTGACAATATATTAACTACATCTACGAACAGAATTACAAAAGATTAATGTTAGTTTTTATATTTCAGAAGTGTTTCTAGGGTTTATCTATAGTGCACTCTTCTAAACTTTGTGTTCATCATTTCGAATGCCAAATTACAGATTCAAGACACATCAAATGATATTATAAAATAGTACTGAATGAAGGAAAGAAGTATGTACCCACTCGGATATTAAATTATTTTTAATGTAAACTTTATTAATTATGCTATTACTATTGTCCACCCACTCCCTAGACACAATAAAGTCTTAGATTCTAACCTACTTTTTGTATGCCTCTCTCTCAAACAAGTCTAGACTCATACATTCTAATTTCTAAGTCACTTCCCAATCTCCCTCTCTTTAAGTCTTAGTGGGGTTTCTTTTTCTCTAAGTCAATAGATTCACTAACCGACTTCCCAATCTCTCTATCAATTTTTGGTGATCTACCTATGCTTTTTTTTCCAAGACAATATTAGAAGCTAACTCTATCGACATTTTAAATTTTAGAATTTTTTTTCTTTCTTATTCACGATATGATATTTTTTCCGTACATTAGTTAAATATCTTTCAACTCGAACTACTATTTACCACCTATTTAGAATGTTTTTTTTAAGTGTTTTAAGATTTGTTTTTAAATATCAAACAATATTTTTTAACACTTGAAAAATCATTTAAAACGAACCCTTCGCGAAAAAATGTAATTAATAAAAATATATAGGTAGGTAGGTATGAAAAATGTCACCTCAGTTTTTGGAGTTGACTGTGCCTTTTCCTTCTGAGTTGGGCAGTGTAAACTAAGCAACAATTAAAATCATTGGATTCACAAAGCAAATTATCATAAAGGTAGTAGGTAGGTAGGGCAGGCAATGTATAGAAAGGGGTAAAACTAGTAAAAACACATCTATACTCTTATGGCTTATTTAGGGAGGTGACTTATTTCTAAACATTTTTTTTTAAGTACAACTATGTCAAAGATCAGGACAGAATCTTCGACGGGAGAAGGTCATGCTAATTATCATTAAGCTAAATACACTTTGATAGTTTTTTTTTGTTCTTTATAATAAAAATTAACTAATTTTTTTTAATAAAAAGTTAGTTTTCAACTCTAAATTTTGGTTAGTGTACCAATTTAATTCGATGCTAAACTTTCAATTTCATCAAAATTCATGAAAATTTTCAAAAACTTTACCTGCAATTTTTATAATTTTTTTTTGGAGGATATATTGGGTTGGAGGATCAAACCTCTAACAATGAGGTTGATAATACAAATGCATTAAGTCGGTTGAATTATGCTCATTTTGACAAATGCACAATAATCTAAATAATTACAGATCAATAATCAAGTGGGAGCTTTAAACAAAATGATTATATTATCCCTAACAAATTCTCATTTTTTAATACTTTCATCCCATCAATTATCAACGCAATAATTTAAAAAGGGTGTCAATCAAATTAAAACAGAAAATAAAAAAAAGATACAAATTAAAAAGTTAAACATGCTTAAAATTTAAAATAAAACCAATAATTTGAGACCAAAATTGGATTGACCCACTTGAGACTTACATGAATCTTCCCACCCAACATACCAATAAATTAAAAAAATAAATTAAATAAAGAACCCTTTTGACCTAACTCTAGTTGAAAAGATTGGATTAAAATGGATGAAACATGATGATCATGTTATCATGTAATGATTTGAAAGAATCTAACGGTCCAAAAAGAATAAAAGCTTTCACTCAAAGTTGATGGAGGACATGAGAATCCATGAGATCTTTCATTCATGGAGAAATTTTGACCAAGTGATGAATCCTTTGAAGTTTGAATTGAACAACACATGAGAAAAGGGGAGACAAGGTGGGACATTTCTTTTTTTTTGGAGTTATGGCCTTTACTTTGGAAATATGTTTTTAATTTTAAATATTTTATTTAATAAAGAACTATCTATGTTCTTCAAATTTTTCTGTTATCCCTATATATATAGCTTCATAAATCAATTTTAACTTTAATTTACTTTTGAGATTCGTGTTTAATAGTGAGATGGTTGAATAACACTTATTTTTTTTAATAGGTATTGACTCTTCGAATTGTGTAGGGTTTAATAAGATATTTATAGTGTGTTCGGAATAATTCAGAAAACTATATTTTAAACCAAGTCATTTTTTTTATATGTCAAAAGATTAATAGTTTGAATGGTGTTTAATATAACTTTGTGAATGATTTTAATTAGATGATTAAAATTTAAAAGTTTTTCGACAAAATCATAGTAAACAATAAACACTTTAAAAACTTAAGTTTTTTTTGGACAATCTATCTCAGTTTCCTCAAAAAATAACTTTTAAACTAATTCAAAATTTAGAATATTTGTTTATTTATTAATATTTTTTCTTTTTTAAGAAAAAAAAACACTTTTAATCATTTAAAGACATTCAAGAAAGCAATACTACTCACTTTAAATTATTAACTTTTTTTAAAAAAAAAACTCAGAAAAATTGTTTTTGCTTAAATTTTTTCCCTATTTTTGTAGTATTTAAGCTTTGCTTTGCTTTGTTTTGTTTGTTTGTTGTTTTTTTTTTCTTTTTTAAATTGCCTCGTATTTTCGGTCAAGTTCCAATATTGTTGTTTAATTTTGGGTGTTTTATGGTTTAAAATTTCTCTGTTTTGTTTTGTTTTGTTTTGTTTTTTTTTTTTTTTGAGAAAATCATAATTTGTTAATTGTTTAATGAAGAGTTCACTATTAATTGTACCATTTATTA
Source organism: Benincasa hispida (assembly GCF_027475165.1). Classification (NCBI taxonomy): domain Eukaryota; kingdom Viridiplantae; phylum Streptophyta; class Magnoliopsida; order Cucurbitales; family Cucurbitaceae; genus Benincasa; species Benincasa hispida. Next base: position 27,480,720 of record NC_143489.1, on the reverse strand, counting down.
TTATTCTTTAAGAAAAAATAATTTTTTGATTTCTAAGTTTGAGATCTATTTCTATTTGGTCATTTGGTCCTTAAGTTTTGAGTTTGATTTCAGTTTAGTTTCTAGATTTTAAAATGTTGCAATTTTACTCTTAACAATTGAGTTTTGTTTGAATTTGGTCCCTAGATTTCAAGATTTACATTTTTAATATCAAATTTTCACCAAATACTCATTTTTCCATCTTTAGTGTTAATGCAGGTTAATAAATTCAAAATAGTTAAATGAATTATAATTAATTAAGTTTCACTATTTTTCATCACTTTTAAAATTAAATTTAAAATTTTACTTCACAATTATTTAAAATTAATTAATTGATATTGACATCAATGTTGTTTGAAAGTGAGTATTTAATTAAAACTTAAGGTTAAAAATATAAAATCTTGAAATCTTGGAATCAAATTAAAAAAAAAAAAACTCAAATATCAAGAAAAGAGTAAAATTGCAACATTTTGAAACCTAAGGACGAAATTGAAGCTAAATTCAAAATTTAATGATTAAATAGGTAACATTTTAAAATCCAAGGATCAAATAGAAATTAGGTAGACAACAAACTTAAGGATAAAAAGATTTTTTTCCCCCAAAATTTTAAAAGTAAAGTAACAGCCAGACCAAAAAGAAAAAACATTTGGACGGGAACAATAAGGAGAACTTTGTGTTCTAATTGACAAGACACAACCCAACTAAGAAAATCAGTCAATGAAAATATGTTGGATGGATTGAGTGTAGATGCCAACCTTAATTGTCGTCTGTGTGTGTTCCACTTAATACGATGTGGGATTTTTCAATTTCAATAACTTGTCATAACTCTAATAATGTATGGCCGACTTAATCGAAGTTAAAATACCAAATTACACTAAAGCTATCAGATTCGTCTGATTCGTGTGGTGGGAAATTGATGAATCAACCTTAGATCCTCCTCAATTGCCAACATTTTCAATATTAGGATATTATAGTGGCCATGCACAAACCTACAACCTGCACGACCGGTTGGGATTTATGTTCTAAATCTCATAATTTATATTATATAAATAATATTCATTTATTTAATAAAATAAATAGTTATTTTATTCAACTTTTAGTCTTGTGTAACTCATTCTAATAAACTAAGATCCAAGATTATTTTATGTAACTTCAACAGTATGTGATAGACATATAAGTGGGTCGAGGTTGGGTATCTTATCCTGATGACACTGCGGATAGGGCCCACTTTGTAAATGTTATAAGAGTTCTAAGTGTTACACATGATTTGATCCAAGTCGTTCATGTGGAGACATGTGAGTGGGGTATCTTATACAAAAAGTTTGTATAAGACCGGACCGGGATATGAGATTAATATTTCATAGGAAAACTGAATGTAACTCGATCTCAATCCTATTGAGTTATGAATTTCTGTCTATGAAGACAATTCTTAGATTTGTATGGGTGAGAGTGATCCATGTCGCTGACTCAATAAGTCTACCATCTTAAGGACTAGTGTAAGCAAGGAGCTAGAGACATAACTATACAAGATATAATTTACTCCTTCTTGTCTTTAAGGTAAGTAGATGAATTGCTCACTTAAGGGCTGATTCCAAGTTCTGAACAATGAGGCCACATCCTCTCACTAGCTCGAGAGGGATTTAGCTTATAGTTGGACTATAAACTGATTGTTCATTAGAGGGATTAGTGGTACTTAAGGAATAAAATGTAATTTACAGGAGTAAAACGATAATTTTACCCAACTGTAGTTATAAGCAATTAGTGATGGATCGACTTACTGATAACGGTTATATCCATGAACACAGAAATATATCTACAGTGGGAAAAGTGTAGTTATGGGCTTTTAGTAGAGTGACCCACATTTAATAAATGTTGATTAACATAATTAAAGAATTTAATTAGTTAATCTCGAATCATTGGGATTTCTATCTGTAGGTCCATTAGATCCTCTACTAGCTCACTAATGGTAAAATAAGGATTAATTAGTTTTTGATAAATTTGAATTGTTCAAACTAAATAAGGGAATATGCCTTAATTGTATGAGATACAATTAATATAACATACAAATACATTATAATATAAAGTTAATTTTGAATTAGATTCAAAATAAACTTTATAGAAGAAACGTCTAAAAAATAAAAAATATTCGAAAATAAAAAAATATTATTTTTTTATTTAAATAATACGAAGGCTAGTACCCTTCGGGAAGTGATTGGTTTGCCATATGCTATAAACGAGATTAAACTCCATTTCTCATACTTCCACTCATCGATTCACTTATTGTTCAGATTATGTTTGAATAAGCTTCATATAATGAGGGAATTAAATGTTAATTGTATATGATACAATTAATATAATGTATATAGATACATTATATTATAAAGTTAATTTTGAATTAGATTAAAAAATAATCTATATAATATGAGATAATAATATTTTTTAATAAGATTCAAATATTATATAATATGAATGAGATTCATATTTAAACTACGAGTTATGAGATAGAAATACATATGAATAGGATTCAAATGTAATATTAATTAAATATATGATTAATTTATGTTGATTAATTAGATTAATTAATATTTGTTTATTCAATTAAATTAAATAAGATTTAATTTAATCTTAGTTGAATTTTAACTCCCCATAATTAATGGTGAGTTGAGGGAAGTTACATGTAACTCCCTCCCCACCCAAAAGAACAATAACATATTATTTTTTTAGCACGAAATCATATTTTTCTTTCTCTCAATGGATCAATACAAAAATTCTCTCTCTAACTCTAAAAAACACACAATTTAGAGAAAAAGTTTCTTTACTTTTTTTTCTTTTTCCCTTATTGTTCCAAAAGGGGCTTCCCATTGTTATAATCTGTATTTATATTATAATTATGATTAGTTTTCCTTTATTGTAATTTTATATCTCCTAGATTAGGGTTTCTTAGTTGCCTATATATAAATATGTATCTTTAACCTAATAAATGAATAAGATTATTATTCTCTCCAAAATTATTGAGAACCTGGTATCAGAGCAGTCTAGGGTTTAGAATATTTGTTCGACAACTACGTTAGGGTTTACGCTTCTCACAGGGTTAGGGTTTGAGTTCAGTCATCAAGTTTGAGTGGCCGTTTTTCTACACCACCCATCCTAGGAGAAGCGTCGTCATTGTCTGCTCCAGTCTGCAGTCGTCAGTCGTCGGGAAAGACCACACGTGAGGTTCACACGTTGCCACAAAGAGGTTCATCCATTGCGCATTGCCACAAAGAGGTTCATCCATCGCCACCCGCTGGTGCATGGGAGCGCGTGGGCCCACCGTTCCATGTTCTGTCAGTTAGGTTCTTCTCGGTTCATCTTTTCTGATTGTTCTGTGTATTTGGTTCCACTGAAATCTACTCAATTGTGAGTTAATTGAAAAAAAAAAAAAAATACCCTTTTTGTGCTTGGGGTTTGTTGCTGTTTTGTTTCAATTTGGAGTTGTTTTGTACTTTGGTTCATCTTTGATTTCTATTCTGATTTTCTCTTTCCGCTTGTGAGAGCTACAAGTTATTTGTTAACTCATAATGGATGAAGGAAAGCATATGGTAGTATCTAATGTAATTCGTCTAGCATCGAAGATAATTAAACAAAAGTTAAATGGATCTTATTACTATAATTGATGCCGGATGATTCAGTTTTATTTACTTAGTAAAAATATTGATAACCATGTGACTGAGAAGCCACCAAAAGATGATAAGAAAAAGGCTTGGCTTTGCTATGACACTTGACTTTATCTTCATATTAAGAATTCTATTGAAAATGAAGTTGTTGGTTTAATAGATTATTGTGATTATGTGAAGGAACTCTTAGAATTCTCAGAATTTCTATATTCCGGAAAAGAACACGTTCACCAAATGTTTGATGTCTGTATGCAATTCTTTCGAGCTGAGCAGAAAGCAGAATCTATTATAAGTTACTTTATGAGACTTAAAGAAGACAACTGCTCAACTTTCTTTACTATTGCCGTTTGACCCTGATGTCAAAGTTCAATAAGTTCAACGAGAAAAGATGGTTGTTATGATATTTTTTAATAGACTTTTACCTGAGTTTGGAATGGCTGAAACACAGATTCTTTCTGATTCTAAAATTTCGTCATTAGAGGAAGCCTTCAGTCATGTTCTTCGTATTGAGAGTTCTCAATCCGATTCGTCTGTTTCTCAACCTAACAGTGCTCTTATGAATAAGAATAATAATAACTCCTGGGGTACTTCAGGGATAACTAACAATTTTCAGAAGTCTAGTTATGATAATCGAAGACCAGATTCTCAAGAGATCATCTGTCATTATTGTCGTAAGCCAGGATATATGAAATGTGATTGTTGAAAGTTGTTGTATAAGACTTAACGATCTCAACATGCTCAGATAGCTTCTACCAATGATATGGTTGAGAAGTCTATTACCATCTCTACTGATGACTTTGCTAAATTTCAAGTATTCCAGGAATCCTTGCAGATATTTTCTTCATAAAATCATATTGCTACCATTGTCGAGACAGGTAATATGAAATTTTTTTTACATCATCTATTAAATGAGTCATAGACCCTGGTGTCACCACTCATGTGACAGGTAATTCTAACTTATTTTCTATGCCTTTGTCCCCTGTATCATTTCCATCTGTCAATTTAGCAGATGGACCAACCTCCCCTATTCTTGGATCCGACACCATTTCTCTCACTCCATCACTTTCTTTGCCCTTTGTATTACATTTTCCACAATTGTCTTTTAATTTAATTTCTATTAACTAGCCTACTCGTGACCTTGATTGTCTTGTCTTGTTTTTTTTTTTTTTTTTTGTTTTTTTTTCTGGTTATTGCTTGTTTCAGGATCGTATGACGAATAAGATTATTGGTAGAGGACATGAGTCGGGGGTCCTTTACATTTTTTACCATCAGATATCGAAAGCTGTGGCTTACTCTAGAGTTACATCCCTGTTTGAAGTTCATTGTCGTTTGGGTCATCCATCGTTGTTCATGTTGAAGAAACTTTATCCAAAATTTCGTTCCTTATCGTCTTTAAATTGTGATTCATGTCAGTTTTCTAAATTTCATCGTCTTAGTTTTAGTCCTAGAGTCCATAGACGAGCCAGTGCTGTTTTTGAGTTAGTGCATTATGATATTTGGGGCCCTTGCCTAGTCATGTCTCAAACAGGTTTTCGTTACTTTATTATTTTTATTGATGATTATTCTCGTGTGACTTGGTTATATTTAGTGAAAAATCATTTTGGGTTATTGTTTCATTTTTGTGCTTTTCATGCTGATATTCGAAATCAATTTAATGTCTCTATCAAATCTTACGAACGGATAATGCTGATGAATATTTCTCTCGTGTACTTGGATCTTAATTATGTGGTGATGGCATTATTCATCAATCCTTTTGCGTAGGCACTCCATCTCAAAATGAAGTTGCTGAAAGAATGAACAGACACCTCATTGAAACAACCTATGCCTTATCCTTTCAAATGCATGTTCCAAAGAAATTTTGGGCTGATGCTGTATCCACTACTTGCTTCTTAATTAATAGAATGCCTTCCCCTGTCCTCAATGGAGAGATTTCTTATCGTACTTTTTTCCTACGAAATCTTTGTTTCCTATTGCCCCTAAGATCTTTTGCTATGTTTATTTTTTTTTGGGATATTTGTCCAAATCGTATCAAATTAGATCCGAAATCTTTGAAATGCATTTTCTTAGGTTATTTGCATGTCCAAAAGGGTTATTGTTGTTATTGTCCTACTCGAAATAGGTATCTCGTATCTCCTGATGTTACATTTTTCAAAGATATACCCTTTAGTTCATCATTGTCGAGTTCGTGTTAGAGGGAGGATGATGATCATTTTATCTATGAGATTACCTCTTCTACATCATCCTCTTTTCCACCTTCCTCTGTGTCTTTTCCTTCTGACCCTCTGGTTATTCGAGTCTACTCTAAGCGTCCTCCATAACCACCTTCAGGCCCATGTCCTCCACCACTGGCTTCTTCGACATCAGATCTGGGACCAAGTGATGATCTTCCCATTGCCCTTTGAAAAGGTAAACACACTTGTACTTATCATATTTCTTCATTTGTTTCATACAACCAGTTGTCTTCTCCAACTTATTCCTTTATTACATATCTTGATTCCACCTCTACTCCTAACTCTGTTCATGAAGCTTTATCTCATCTCGGGTGGTGTAGTGCAATGATCGAAGAGATGGCTGCTTTGGATAATAATGGTACTTGGGATCTCGTTTTGCGTCCAGCTAGAAAGAAGGTTATTGGGTGTAAATGAGTGTTTGCTATAAAGGTCAATCCTGATGGAACAGTGACTCGGTTGAAAGCTCGTCTTATTGCCAAAGGTTATGCCCAAATCTATAGGACTGATTATTCTGATACGTTTTCTTCTGTTGCCAAATTAACTTCCACTCGACTATTTATATCGATGCCTGCTAGTCAAAATTGACTTTTGCATCAACTTGACATTAAGAATGCTTTTCTTCATGGTGGTCTTCAAAAGGAAGTCTATATGGAGCAACCACTTGGGTTTGTTGCTCAGGGGGAGAGTGATAAGGTGTGTCGCCTTCGAAAATCTTTGTATGGACTGAAACAAAACCCTTGTGCATGGTTTGGTAAATTTAGTCAAGCACTCGAATGTATTGATATGAAGAAAAGTATGTTCGATCATTCTATATTCTATCGACAATTTGACAATGGTATTACTTTGTTTATTGTATATATTGATGATATCGTTGTCGTTGGAAATGATGTATCGGGTATATCTTCTCTCAAGATTTTTCTCCAGGATCAATTTCATACAAAAAATTTGGGGCCATTGAAGTATAGAGTATTGAAGTAATGAGAAGAAAGAAAGGTATTTACCTGTCCCAAAGAAAATACGTACTTGATTTGTTGTCTAAGATAGGTAAACTAGGAGTCAAACCATGTAGTACTCCGATGATACCAAATTTGTAACTTGCTAAGGAAGGAGAATTGTTTAAAGATCCTGAGAGATATAGAAGATTAATTGGAAAGTTGAACTATTTAACAGTGACACGACCTGACATTGCTTATTCTGTGAGTATTGTGAGCCCGTTTATGTCTTTCCCGACTGTGGATCATTGGGCTGTAGTTGAACAAATCCTATGTTATCTAAAAACTGCACCTGGACGTGGGATCTTATATAAAGATCATGGTCATACAAGGATTGAATTTTTTTTCAGATACTGATTGGGCTGGATCTTGAGAATATAGGAGATCAACCTCTGGATATTGTATTCTTGTAGGAGGAAACTTGGTGTTGTGGAGAAGTAAGAAACAAAACGTAGTTTCACGTTTGAGTGCTAAGTCAAAAGATAGAGCTATGGCACAATTTGTGTATGAAATAGTGTGGATACATCAACTTTTATCTAAGATGGGTTTTAGTGTTATTGTGCCAGCTAAACTATGGTGTGATAATCAAGCTGCTCTCTACATTGCATACAACCCAATATTTTATGAATGAACTAAACATATTGAAGTGGATTTTCATTTTATCCACGAGAAAATACAAGAAGGGTTGATATCTACAGGACATGTCACATATCCTGAAGAACAATTGGGAGATATCCTTACTAAAGTAGTAAATGGAACAAGGATAAGGTATCTGTGCAACAAGCTAGGCATGGTTGACATATTTGCTCCAACTTGAGGGGAGTGTTATAATATGTATTTATATTATACTTATGATTAGTTGTCCTTTATTATAATTTTATATCTCCTAAATTAGGGTTTCTTAGTTGCTTGCCTATATATATATATATCTTCAACTTGATTCATAAATAAGATTATTATTCTCTCTAGAAGTATTGAGAACACCCACAAACCCTATTCTTGCTAGAGAATAGGCGGGAAGATCTTGGTTATAGTGTTCTGTTCGAGATCTAAGAAGATTAAAAAGTTCATGAAGATCAATTGGAGAAGTTTGAAGAACTGTCTTCAAAGGTAGTATTTTCTTCTTCTTTAAAATTCTTCACAAATTGGAAAGCATGTTGTACTTTATCCCATGTTTATATTGTTCTTTGTTTTTTTTTTCCAAATTGAATTTCAATGACACAAGACATTCACGCGTTTCTACATTGGAATTCGATCACTTCACAACCAATATCTCCACCATCACATCCTTCCTCCAAGTTGCATCTCAAGTTAGAGTGAGCACGTTTATTCAAGTTTATGTTCAATTCAAATTGATGAAATGGAAAGTTCTTAATAGTTAAAATTAAATAAACATGTGGTCTTACCATCAGAATTAATTGGCTCAATGAGAGGAGTAATATATCTATTTTTTTTTTTTTTAAATATTGTGAGTTTTTTTTCCTTCATCTTTTCAATATTGAATCTCAACAAGTTGGGTATAGTTTACTGGTTTTTTTTTTTTTTTTTTTTTTTTTTTTTTTTTTTTTTTTTTTTTTTTTTAGTTATCAATAATGAAGCCTAAAATATTTTTGATATCTAAATTTTATACTTATTTCATCCAATTTTTTTTAAAAAAATTATCAATAATGAAACAATGCCACTATGAGATTTGATATATATGTAGTTTGTGTTAGGAGACCCCCCACTTCTAGGAATAAATAGAAAACAATTGAGAAATTAAAAAGAAACACAATAAAAATAGAAAACACACTAAGCAAAAAAATTCCAAATTCAGAAAAAACCACAATCCATCATAAAGAAATCCACCATGTAATAGATTATTACAATAATATAAAATTATTCTATCTTCAATCTCAATTACAAGAGCACTCTCTCAAAATTTTTATACTACTCGCACTTGTACAAATTAACCTAAGAGTTAATTATGTGAAATTGAAAATGAGTTAAGTGTCTTAACAATCCATGCATGGTAACATTTATAAATACATGCTTTAGTAAAAGAAAAGGATGTGAGCTTATCTGAAATTCTTCAAGGTCTGAAAAAAAAATTTCTGTGTGAATTGTTAATAAAAATTCTCCTTCCTTCCTAGTGGATGTAGGCATGTGTATAAGCCGAACCACTCTAGGTCTGTGTTGAATTTCTCTTCTCCCTTCTTCTCGTTTTTTACTTGCTGAAATTTTCCCATTCGTATGATTGCTCCTAATTATAAATTCATAAAAGAACTCTTGAATAAGTTGGTGATCTAAAGACCAAAAACAGAGAAGATGAGAACAAAAGAAGAGAAAAAGAAAACTAACCTGCAGAGAGAAGAAACAAGAAGAGAAGAAATTGAAGAAGAAGAGAAATGAACTGCGAAAATGATTTTGTTGCATGTGGTGATAAAGCACCAGAGCTCCATGTGCCCTTCCATTTCCTCAGCCCTACACCTAGATCGCAACGACACTCTTTTTCCACTCTCAAATTAAAGAATACATAAACGAAATTTATCTAGAGTTAGCACATCATAACTTAATTTTTTTTTTTTAACTAGGATAATTTAAAACTAAAGACATAATCTCCTTTTATAGTGCTTAGAGTCCATGACTTCTTTGAACTTTTTGATGTGAAACAACCCCACATATAATATTTTGCCAAAATCCAACAATTTGATCTATCCTCTCAATAGTAATTTGAATACATAATGAAAAATCAACAGTAATGGAAACAAGTTTTGTAACTCAACCGATTTGAAGATGAATACCCTCGATATAACCTTAGTCGTAGCACAAGTTGGAGGGAGGAATGAGGGCTCATACCCGTACATCGCAACCATTAATTGCCCTTGCACGTTATCAAAATTGCTCCAAAACTTATTGAATTAGATCCACCTTCAACCCAACTTATCATTGACCAAAAAGTTAGAGGTTAGTCGGCCTTAAAAAAAGAATAATAATACCATCCTAAGTTTCTAATCTAACTTTATTTTATAAATTAAAATGTTAAGATTTTTATTTTATTGACTAAATAGGATGAAATATATATATATATATCAAAATTTAAACTCCTAAAATTTGAGATTCAAACAATTAAAATCCAAAACTAATAATTGTATGAATTTAAACCAAAGAAAATCATAAGTGAATAAGTTTGGTCTTTTCATAGTTATAAGTTCGTTTAAGATAGTTAATATATAACTGGTAGATGTGTATAACATATCTTTAAATGTAAAGATCAAAGTTGTTAGGATTTATGTCTCGCAAAGTTATCTAATAATTATTTTATATGCAATATCATATAGTGTATAGTAAAAATCCTAGATTATTAGTACAATCATGGATAGTATATAGTTGACATATGAGAGGATCATGTTCAAGAAATAATTTAAAGTGTCTATAGTATATAGGGATAAGATTGGGTGCTTTATCTTGATTACACAATGAATGCGACCTACTATGTAATGGTTACAAACAACCTGATCGAAGTTATTCACATGGAGACATATACATAGGGGTATTCTATATACAAAGAGTTTGTATAAGATTGGACGGTGAAAGGACGGTGAAATATTTAATCTCTTTTATAAATCCGTTAAATGAAGAGATTAATATTTCACAGAACAATTTGAATTCTGAGTGAGTTATGAACTTCTTTTTGCCTATAAAGACTCATCATTTGATTTGCATGGGTGAGAATGACCCTAGTAGCTGATTCAATAAACCTACCATTTTGAGGACTTGACCAAATAGGCCTAGGGAGTTGGGAGAACTTAATTTCACAAGATGAAATTTACACATTCTCAAATAGAAAATGTAGATGAGTAGATCCTTTAAGTCCTGATTTCGGGACTTGAACAATGGGGTCTTGCCGTCTCACTTATTCGAGAAGGACTTGATTAATAATTGGATCATAACTATGTGGTTCATTAGAGAATCACTGTGGTACTTAAGATGCATGCATGATGTAAGAGGGTAAAATGAACATTTGACCTAGTTGTAAGTATAAATAACTCATGAACGATCGACTTGCTTGCAATGATTATATCCACGAACACAACTTGTCCTACAGACATAAGAGTGCAATTATAGGTCTATAGCGGAGTGACCTATGATTAATGAAGGAGGAAAATTGATTAATTAAAGAATTTAATAAATTAGTTCTATGTTTAAGTCCCTAAGATCTCCTAGGTAGGGCATATGAAGAATTAGGGATAATTTAGTTGAAAGAAAATCTAAAGTATTCAAATTGATTTTAATATATTCAATCTATTAAATAAGGGAAACATATTTAATGTATTTGTTACATTAAATATCAAATAAAATTATTTATATATAAGATCAATATAGTCTTAATAAGATTCAAATATGTGGTTGGATAATTTTTTATAATTGAATAAGATTCAATTACAATAAGTTTTTCATTTAATATTAAATATTTAAATATTTTTGAATTAGGCAATATTTTCCCTAGTTCATAACAAATAGAAAATTGATGATCCTCATTTTGCTAATTTTGCAAAGAATTGGTCATTTACAGAATTCGATCCCCCATCAATTTTTTCTTTTCATTCTCTTTCAAGAAAGCTCACACAAGCTTTGCTCGCCTTCATCTATTTTCTTTACTTATTTAGGAAATAATAGATAATAGTTTTTTTGGACACTTTTTTTATGAACTTTTTGGAAAAGAATAATTTTATATAGTTGATTTTGTGAGCTAATTTTAAATGAATACAAGCGAAAATAGTTATAATCATCAAGGGTCTAAGTTGATACAACCCCTACAATTTAGGAATAAAAATTGATATTTTCTAATACATCACCATCAACTTATAATGGTTCTCAATTCATCTTGTTGGCAATCATTCTGTTTGTATGTTGATAAATTGTTGATACACCAATGTTATATAGTTGAAATAATTGAATTTTGAACGAGTAGTTATCTCTACTACTGATATGTTAAACCTAATGTTTTTTTTAAGAAAATATGGAATACTAATGAAGTACCAATATTATAATTGAAATTAAATTTGAAATTAACGTGGACAAACTACTAATATACTAATGATATAGTTTAAGTAATTGAATTTCAACTATATCATTATGCATGTACATAAACTATCAATACATCAATGTTATATAGTTGAAATTACTAAATTTTGGATGAGCAGTTAGCTACTACTATATATTGAAACAAATGTATTTTTAAGTTTTAATATACTAATGATACTCAATATTATACTTGAAATAGATATTGAAATTAACGTGGATATACTATTATTACACCAATGATATACTTAAATACATTTTGAATCGTTGAAATATGAATGTTATATGTTAAGTATATTATTTTGAAGGATATATTTTCATAATTGGTATATCAACAATATCGTTGATATACTTTTCTTTCTCTTTAAATCATGTATATATCAATCTCCTCATATACTTAATATAAAGTATATATACATTCTAAAATTGATATACCAAGTTAAATGTAACTTACATGTCATCAAAATCATATCAAAATTTTAAAAATAGAACAAGCTAATTGATATACTTTATATTTGTTAGATTAGTTGACATAATTAGTACAATTAACTTATACCATCAAAATCAGATAAGACATTCGAAAACATAAAGAAACTAATAAATCTTACTCACATTATTGAAATCAAACTAATTGAATGAAAAAAACTACACGTCAAAACCAAGCAAAAAATAAAGATAACTTCCACCATGATATAATTAAAATTCTGATATATCAGTTACATCAACGATATACTCTATATAAAGTATATCGATTTATTGTTATATATAAAAAAATAAAATATATCAGTTGATTAATATACAAAATAATAGGTGGTACTCGTTATAATTGGGAGAGAGCTAATGAATGAGCATGTGTAAGGGGGAAGGTTATTGATTTGAGAGTGAAGCTTAAAATTACAATAATTGAAAATCAACGTCAATCACGCAAACATCCTAAAACAAAATTACTCATCATCACCGCGTAATCTGGGGCCCACTTCACTTTCGTCTCTAAAATTCCATTAATTAATTTAATTTTAATTTCTATCCAATGTCTTGTCTGACTAAGCTTCCATGTTGTCTTTTATTCACAAAACTGCCATTTTCACTTTTCTTTTTTTTTCTTTTTAAAAAAATGATTAAATATGAAGAGTGGGAAGAGGGAGGAATTGGCAACATGCGTATCTACTTAGAGATATGACAGATGAATTAGATAGCGACACGTGGGGCCATCAAGAAGTAATTTCGGTGACAGACGGTGATAGATAGATATATGACTGGATGTTATTATTTATTGGAATTGAGTTTTAATTAAAATTGTTGCATGCATGGAGGGAGATACTTTTGACTTTTTTAATGTGAGAGAAAAAAACCTAAAGTTTTGTCTTTATTTTTTGTCGGCTGTTTCTCCTAAGTTGGATTTTGGAAATACCAACTAAACAAAACCAACCCACAACCACATTATTTTATTTATTTTTTTTTCTTTTTTAAAGATAATAATTTGAAAATAGTGATTTAAATTTCATACAATATAGTTATGAGAGAGAGAAAGGAAGGTAGGAAAACCACTTTTGAAACAAAGTACGAAAATTTACATCCCACCCATATCAAACATAATCATCTCACCATATCAATCTTTCTTACCAACTATTGTAAGAAAATAATTTAATTCTTTTTTCTAACTTTAGAGCTAGATAAAAGTATTTATACTTTTGACTAAGAAGTAAGATGGTAAGACTTAAAAACGTCTTCTTTTAGTAGAAGGAGGGGAAAAACACCATATTTGTTCGTAGTGGACTAAGGAGCATCCTTCTTGAAATGCAACTTTCTTTTTGCCTTCTCTTTGATTCACACCATCTTAGTATCAAAGGTATGTGAACCTTGATTAATACTCACCATCTGGAGGAAAATCACAAAGAACACAAACAAGAGAATGAATCAGAACAGTTGAGAAAATCAGGAACCCACGATTTCTCTAGAGAACTTGTCATAAGGCAACTGCCAACACTGCAAATTCAAAAAGAAATTTGAAATTAGAATACAATTAAACTTGCACTTGGACTTACAAACTTGATAGCCCAAGATCCACATTAGACTGACCTATTGGATTAATTGCCATGCCTACAGAACACACAAGCCCAAAGCTGCTCTTAGGGCCTCGAAACAGACAATATCCAATGATTTCGTGAAGATGTTTGCGATTTGATTTTTTGTGCTGTGTCAGTCTCAACGTTGAGGAGAAAGGAAAGGAAAAGGTTAGTACTTCTGCCCTAACAATGATCGATCTTGTAGGTTATGGGATAGAAATTTATCTGGATAAGGAGAAATCCACTTCTAGTGACTCTCCTAGTCATATGCATGATTATATTGCTCTACGTAGAAACTCTAAAGATAATGTTGAATCGTCTTCTATTGATGAAGAGGAAATTAAAGTTACAAAGAGTAGGTTAGTTGCTGATGAGATTCCTGTTTCTATCTCTGGTGAAGTTGAGTCAAATTTGCCTGAATTTGGTTCGTCTGAGAAAGAAAATGTTAGTATTCTTGAGTTAAATGAAAAAGAAGACGTTAATGTGTCTAATGAGAATATCTTGAATAATCTCGTTGAAAAAGTTGTCTCTGAAACTTCTATTGCTTCTGTATCCACTCTCCTAGTCATTAACAACTTGAAAAATATTTCTACTGATATGAATGTTCAGAGTTATGTCCATATTGATTTGATGCAATCTGGTGAGAAGGGTGTTAATACTCTGCTTGAGACAACCGTTATAGTTAATCAAGGAATTGTGGCTGATGATCCTATTGGTGACACAATGGTCACTGGTGATATTTAGAATCTAAATGTTTAAGCCTCTATTGATATTGATCCTGAAGCTAAAAAACAAAATTATGAGAAAGCCCCTAGCATTGATGATGACACACCCTTATTAGAGTTACACTCAAAGAAGAATGAGAATGTTGAAGTTGAAGTTGATGCTTCTCATGAGACATCAGAAAATGTGTCTGAAAAAACTCCTTCTAAGGAGGCTTTTGTTGGATTTTATGTTTTAAAACTCGTGGTTTATAAACAATGAACATATTCTATTTTGCAATAAAGTTGTTATTGAGGTTTATTCAGTAAAGATTTATCGAATATGTGAATTACACTTAAAAATCCTAAATCTAATAAACTAAGAACCCTTAGCTATTACATGAATACTTGAACTATATATGGAGACATAAAAATGGATCAAGTTCGAGTAAATAGCCAAAACGGTGTGTAGTATAAGGATAAGGCTAGGAATCTTATCCTGGGAACATTATGAATGTGGCCCACTTTGTATTTGATACAAATGATGTGATCTTGAATCGTTCAAGTGGAGATATGCGAGTGGGAGTGTCTTTTGTAATGAGTTTGCATAAGACTAGACTGCGAAATAGTCAATTTTACTTTCTAATGTTGTTTACTGTTAAGATCGACTATTTCAATATGATGACCTAGATAACTCGATCTTTATCCTAAACTAACTATAAACTTCTATTTATTGGGGATTATCCTTTAATATGCATGGTTGAGAGTGGTCCGGGTTCGTTGATTCAATAAGCCCCCCATTTTAAGGATAAGATGGGTAAAAAGCATGGGACATAGTCCTGTAAGATGGAATACGCTCCTACTCGATTCTAAGTATAGTAGATATGTTATTCTCTTAAGTGCTAACTACGGGTCTTGAACAAGGGGCCCTACCCTCTTATTGGCCCGAGAGGGACTTATTTTAGTGATTGGACCAGAAACCACTTGTTCATTAGAGGATTAGTGAGATTTAAGGATAGGGTTGACAAAAATCTCCACGGGTCCCTACCTCAATTGGGACAGGGAATCCCCGGTTTGACCCCTATCCCTGGTCAAATCCCATCATGAATATTTTTTTTAATAATTTATTTATATATATATATATGTATGTATATATAATAGTAGCTTAGCTATTGTTTTATTCTTTTGACCTTTTTTTTTTTACTTTTTTTTAAAAATTTATTTCATAGTAAAATTATCTTAAACTTTTTACTAAATCTAAAATATATTTAATTATTAATTTAAATAAATAAAATAATAGTAATACTACTTTGTTATATTAAATATTTAAAATTGAATATAATACCAAAATTTAATTGATTTTAAATAAAAAATTAACTAAAAATAAAAAATGTAAATGGGGAATTTTCTTCGTGGGGATGCGATCCCCAAACGGGTATTCCCTGACTTCCCAAAATGGGGAATGGGGCAGGGATGGGGACGGGGAGTGCATCCCCAGCCCTGCTCTGCCCTGTTGCCAACCCTACTTAAGGAACAAGATGTAATTACAGGGGTAAAATGGTAATATTTGCTGTCATTTGAAGGTAAATTGATGGTGCATGAATTCTTCTTTAAATAAAAGAAATTTTGCTGAAGTGGGGTTGGAAATTTTAGCTTTTGAAGCTGAATTTTACCACTCAAAATAAAAACTCTAATTATCTCAATTTCATATTTTTTTTTCCCTCAAATTCATCACAAATTTGGATCTCACAATCCGTTCTGAGGCTGAAGAATAGCGAGGAAGACTTTAACGGTGGTTCACGAGGTGTTTGTGATCGAAAAAAACTAAATAACAACTTCAATTTAGAGATACAGCAAGGTTTGCTCTTAAAATTCCATTTTTCTAGTTTTGAACTTGCATGCTTAATCCTTAAATTAATGAAATTAGAGTGCTTAAGATCCTAATTGCTTCCGCTTGCATGCTTCTAAGTCCAATAATTTTTAATTGGGGCTTGAGAAACACTTCTAATGATGAGGACACAGGTCATGTTCTTGTCGCTCGTGCCTCTGTAAAAGCCAAAGGTAAACAGTCAGCTAGTTCCATTATTTCTCCTGTGCCTTTAGATGTGGTGTCTTTTCATACCAAAGAAGGTGCAAACTTATGGAAGTATGTTGTGAATGTTGGGGTTGATGCCTTAAATCTCGTGGGTTATGTAGTTTATAATTGTGATTTACAAACATTTATTTATTTAATAAAATATGAGATGTTTTATTCGATATTTAGTCTCATTATGTAACACCGTTCATAATAAAATTTACATTTTACTAGGATGACCATAGGTGACATGACTTGAATATTGAGTGAGTTGTGAACTCCTGCCTATGAAGGCGGTCATTTGATTTGTATGGGTGAGAGTGGCCAGATCGCCGACTCAATAAGCCTACCATTTTGGTGATTCGTTCGATTGGGGAGTTAGGAACACAGCTATAGAAGACGAAATTCACTCCTTTTCCAATGCCAGGGTAAGTAGATAAATTGCTCCCTTAAGGGCTGATTCTGGGGTTTGAACATGTGGCGCCACACTCTCTCCTTGTTCGAGAGCGGTTTGGTAATAGATGAACTATGACTTATTGTTCATTAGAGGGATTAGTGGTACTTTAGGAGTTAGATGTAACTACAAGGGCAAAACGATAATTTTGGCTTAGCTGTACGTATAAGCAATTTGTGAATGGTCATCGCATTGTTGATTGGTTATATCCAATGAACATAGAAATATATTTGTAGTGCGAAGAGTGAAACTATCGGTTTTTAGTGGAATACCTAATAGTTAATGGATGTTGAATAATTTAATTAAAGGAGCTTAATTAATTATTCAAGTACCATTGAAACTTTAATCTACAGGTCCATGAGGTCCCCTATGTGGCTCAATAGAGATTTAGTGAGAATCAATTATTTGATTAATTTGAATTGTTCAAATTAAGTGATGGAATTAATTATATGTGATATAATTATTTAATTTAATTATATATGATATGATTAATTTAATGTATTTGATACATTATAATATAAAGTTTATTTGAGAAGAAATAAATATTTGAATATGATTCAAATATTAATTTTGTGAATTGGATTCATATAACTGAATTTAATATAAATGGAATTTATATTAAATACCATTAATGAGAGAATTAAAACTATAAGTTATATTGTATTTGATACAATATAAAAACTATAGGTTATGTGTTATATAATTCTCTCAATCCTTAACATGTGGGGTAGTTTTCTACGGGAGAGATTCATCTTCTTCACAGAAGATTTCACAAAAACTGAGGGTGCTATGTTTTTCAAGATCTGCCAAAAATCTCCCAATAATGCTTTCCTTCTCTTTGTCGAACTCTCTATCTCTCTTCCAAAATCTCAGAGCTCACACACTTTTGAGTATTCTCTTGCCCTACAGAGAATACAGAAGTAACTCTTGTGGTGGTGACCATTGTGGTTTCTTGTTCGTGATCAAGTTGGAGAAGAGGAATCATGTGAAGAAATTGTTCTTCAAGGGTAAGTCATGATCCTATCCCTATTTTCGCTTTTTTTTTTCTTCGAAAGAATGCTTTTTTTTTTTTGGTATTTATGCATAATCTTTAAGTTCTGTAAAAATTTCTTTTCTGTATAAGTCTAAAAATTGGGAAGATCTCGTTTCCACTACGTAATTCATCATTCCTTCAATTGATATTAGAGCGAAGGTTCTTGGTCCCAATTTTTATTTTTCCAGAATGCTTTTACAGATCTATTGGTGGGTTACATTTTGTATTTTTTATGAATGGATGTGAATGGTCTCAATTTTTTGGATGTTTTGGGATTTGACCCTTTTAGATTTATCGCTTTAATCTTACAAATTGATATTTGATTCCGAGTTCGAGTCTTAATAAGAATGCTAGTTCTTATTGTTCATATGTTATGATATGAATAAACCACACCAGGATGATGAGATTCCATCGATACAGAGCCAATTCCAATAGACTTATTAGAGGGTCCCATTGGCGTGCATCAAGTAGGAATTGAGCATACTCATTCGTCAATTATGAATTGGGCACTTTAACCATTCAGTCATGGATGCTTAGCAGGGATCCTCATACATGGTGAATAAAAAAATTCTAATTGAAATGAAATCTTTAGGATAAATCAATGCAATTTAGGAGGCAATTCAAATCTTGGATTTTTGAATTTCACTATTTCTTAGATTCATGGACCTGGGTTTGTAAGGGCCCTCTGTTTTTGGGCATTAATTACGATAGAATCTGTAATTCTTTAGTTTGTGTCGTTCGTGAGTTTTCGGTGGATTTTTGGATAAACCAAGACCAAAATTAGAGGAAAATCGAAGGAATTCGCAATTGGACAGCGGCTACTGTTCAGTAGTGTTGCAACATCGTGCACTAGCGTTGCAATGTTATCAACGGTAAACGGAAGAATTTTTTATAGCGTTGCAACTCTAGGTCATAGCATTGAAACACTCGGAGACGATTGTTTTTTCCACTTCGCGTGTGGTTCGGTTGGAGTTGCAGTTGGTTCGTGTCCGGTTTGCTTGGTTCGAGCGGTTCGAGGCCGGTTCGGGTATTGGGCGGTTCGGTTTATGCTGTTCAAGACCTGGTTCACCTATTTCAAATCGGTTGACTATTAATTTGTATTTTTTTAGTTAACTAAATTAATATAATTTTTATATTAATTTAATTAATCGTTTAGAAGTCAAATCTCTGTCCAATAATTGTTTTAAATTATGCATACAATGTATGATTTATTTTATATATTTATATGTCATAATGTATGCCATATAGTGAAATTCCACCATAGGTTATGCATTATTCATGCTTCATTTATATTATAAATGTTATATATATATAGTTTCATGATTTAATTTTATAGCATGGTCATGCATCATATAATATAAATGTTATAATATATGTTTGTATGCAATAATAACATAACCATGCATCATTTATATTATAGGTGTTATAATATATAGTTGAATATATGGATATATGTATGTTATTAATAATTTCATTACTCTTGTATATAAGTGTTATGTATGTTAAGTAATGCAAATGAATTGTATAAAGCATGTCACTACTTTAGGTTATTTTATAATTGTTATAATTTACCTAAGTATGTTTTAACATGCAATAATTGATTTTAATTTATTTCATTTATTTTATAAATGTTATAATTAAATGAAATTAGAAATTAAAATCAATAATTCACAATTGCATGCAAACCTTAGGTTAAAGTCATTTTTTAATAGTTTTTAAACATGATTCACATAGACCTAGGATCACATTTCTAATGAGATTAGAAATAAGTTTAATCTTTTAATCAGTTAAATAGGATTAAATTGGATTTAATTAAAAGATTAAATTTGTAACAAATATATCCATGAGGGACCTTTTGTCTAAGACTAGTTTTATATAGGCTAGGGTATTTAAGCTGAACTAACCTGGAAAAGTGAATTAGATAGATTTGCTACAAGCATGCAATTATTGATTAAGGTTTATTAAAGTGTTTAATGAACATTAATCAAAGTTGTTGAACTATCCAAAGTAAGTGTTACTTTTAGGAAAATTTAAACAATCACTTAGTAAAATAATTAGCCGTATTTTTCTAAGTTAAATTAACCCTAGGTAAAATACTCAGTGGGAGGAAAATGAAGCATATGATACTTCATTTTTTCTTTTTCACATTTCTCCTTATAAGTTCACATCGTGAGATTTATACTTAATCTTGAGGCAACTTTGCTTGTATCCCCCTACGGGTGGTGTTTGTATAGGTCAATACCAAAGTGAATAGAAAGAGTGTTTATAGCAAGTGGGAGCTGGACGTGTGTCAACACATCTCATGGTTTCTCTCATTAGTTTGTAGTAAATTTTCATGCTGACCTCGAGACGCCTTTGCTTGTGTCCCTCTATGGATGAAATTTCCGTGACTTTTTACTTAAACTCCAGAAATAGATAGGATTGCTTTAACTTTTGCCCCAATCGATTTTTCCCTATGATTGACTCATTGGGGTGGAACTTTAGAATCTAAAATAAGGAGTTACATTTACAAGAAAATGTTAAGTAAGTTAACAGTTTCTGGATCGAACAATGATGACTGATATTTACAGTAACAAGAAGTTGTTATGTATATTGGTTGAGTTGGTCTCATTTCAGTGAAGAGGTACCTAATCACCCTATGGTGGCTTTTACCCTACCTCACTGAAACATCATTACAAAATAGATGTCACATAGTGTGCATTAAATTATTTTGCTAAATTTGAATGGTTTCTCAAATGGGTAATACTTGAATTCTAATATACATAATTTGTATGTTTCAACAAATTCATTATGACTTATGCAAAAAGAAACTTGCCACTGACAAATTTACCGTCGAAATTTACACAACATGGAAAAAAAACAATCAACACAATATTAATCATCGATGACTTGAGATTTTTCCTTATGGAAGATTGTCCTTATGGAGGATTGTCTTTCTGTTCCTGCTCAAAATGCTCCCTGAAATGTTAGGGAGGTATATGAGCATTGGATACTAGCAAATGAGAAGGTCCGAGCGTATAACTTGACAAGACTTTCTAAAGTCTTGGATAAGAAACAAGAGTCTATGATCACTGCTTGTGAGATCATGGAGTCCTTGCGGAAGATGTTCGGACAACCATCCGCACAACTTAGGCATGATGCTATGAAAAACATCTTCAATGTCCATATGCAAGAAGGGACATTTGTTAGAAAACATGTTCTCAACATGATGGTCCATTTCAATGTGGCGGAGATGAATAGGTCAGTCATCAATGAAGCTAGTCAAGTTAGCTTCATACTGGAATCTTTACTTGAAAGTTTCTTGCAGTCATGTAGTAATACTATTATGAATAGGATTGACTACAACCTGACCACTTTGCTCAATGAGCTACAGAATTTCCAATCCTTGATGAAAACCAAGGAACAAAAGGGTAAATGTTGTTCACCTCTAGGAAGTTCTACAGAGATTCGATATCTGGAACTAAGTTTTTGCCCTAGCGTTGCAAAGCTGCGAAGGGCGGACGAATCATCTTTTCCGTAGTGTTACAACGCTAGGTCACAGTGTTGAAATGCTCTGAGATGGAAAGGATGAACTGGTTTGTACGTGGTTCGATTTGTTGCTCGACTAGTTCGTGTCTGGTTTGCTTGGTTCAAGCGGTTCGGGTCTGGTTCGGGTGTTGAATGGTTTGATTTGTGCGGTTAAACACTCGGTTCACTTGTTTTAAATCGGTTTGGCTATTAATTTGCAATAGTTAGCTATTTTAATTAATTAGATTTTTATAAGTGTTATATTAATTTAATTAATTGTTTAGGAGTCCAATCCTTGTTGTATTTGATGTATGATTTATTTTACTATTATATGTCATAATGTATGCCATATAGTAAAAATCCTACCATAAGTTATGCATAATTCATGCATCATTTATATTATAAATGTTATAATATATAGTTACATGATTTTATTTTTATAACATGCTCATGCATTATATAATATAAATGTGATAGTATATGCATGCATGCATTAATAACCTATCAATGCATCATTTTTATTATAAGAATTATAATATATAGTATGGATGTATGGATGGTTGTATGTTATTAATTATTTCATTACTTTAATATATAAGTATGTTAATGAATGCAATTTTATGGTTTAAATTTATTTCATTTATTTTATAAAAGTTATAATTAAATAGAATTAGAAATTAAAATCAATAATTCAGAATTGCATGCAAACCTTAGGTTAAATCATTTTTTAAATAGTTTTAAAACATGATTCACATAGACCTAAGATCACATTTCTAATGAGATTATAAATAAGTTTAATCTTTTAATCATTTTAATAGGATTAAATTGGTTCTTAATTAAAAGATTAAATTTGTAGCCAATGTATCTATAAGGGACTTTTTGTCTAAGGCTAGTTCTATCTAGACTGGGGTATTTAAGTTGATGGAAACGTAACACCCCTATCTGGAAACGTACCTAGAAAGGTGAACTAGATAGATTTGATACAAACATGCAATAGTTGATTGAGGTTTATTAAAGTGTTTAATAAACATTAATCAAAATTGTTTAACCATCCAATATAAGTGTTACTTTTGGGCGAATTTAAACAATCACTTAGTTAAAATCAGTAATTGAATTTTCCTAAATTAAATAGCCCTAGATAAAGTACTCAATGGGAGGAAAATGGGGTATATGATATTTCATTTTACCTTTCCACATTTCTCCTTAAAAGTTCACATTGTGAGATCTATACTCGTCCTCGAGGCACCTTTGCTTGTGTCCCCCTATGGATGGTATTTGTATAGATCAATATTAAGGTTAATGGAGAGAGTGTTTATAGTAAGTGGGAGCGGGGTGTGTGTCAACACATCTTACAATCTCTCTCATTAGTTTGTAGTAAAGTTTCATGCTCGGCCTCGTGACACCTTCGCTTGTGTCCCCATACGGATGACATTTGCATGATTCTTTACTTCAGATTCCAAAAATGGATAGGGTTACTTTAGTTTTTGCCCCAATCAGTTTTTCCTTATGGTTGACTCATTGGAGTGGAACTCTAGAATCTAAAATGAGGGTTACACTTACAAGAAAATGTTAAACGAGTTTAACAATTTTTGGATCGAACAATGTGTTAGGGTTGATGCCCTAAAGTCTCGTGTCCTGTAGTTTGTAAACAGTTATATAGTTTCAATCTAAATTCAGCGGCAATTCTCATGAATCAATAGTTTTGATTTGTAGGTAGTGACCAAACAAACAAAACGAAAGAAACCTCATTTCTTTAGATAGTGTGTACGAACGCTTGTATTTTATAATATATGATATTAACTTCACATCTTGATTTTGCTTAGTTGTATGTTTTATTTGCTTTACCACAAACCAATAAACAGAAAATCCCTGGTTATCTGTATGTAACTTAAGTATGTATGTGGTGACATACAAGTGGATCATGTCTTGAGTGATAACCAAAATAATCTGTAGTATATGGATAGAGGAGGGAAACCTTATCCTTGTAACACTATGGATGTGGCCCACTTTGTGGAATGGTCACAAGTGTTGTGACTTGTCACAGATGGTCTGATCCTGGTCGATCCTGTAGAGGACATGTGAGCGGGGGCGTCTTATACAAAAAGTTTATATAAGACCTGACCACGAAGTGTTAACGTCTCGTTATATAACACCTTTCATGACAAAGACTTCACTTCACTAGGATAACTATAGGTAACATGACCTCAATCCTGAGTGAGTTGGGAACTTCTGCCATTGAGGGTAGTCCTTTGATTTGTATTGGTGCGAGTAGTCAGATTGCTGATTCAAACCTACCATTTTGGGGATTTATCTGATTTGGGAGCTGGGAACTCAGCTACACATGATAGAATTCACTTCTTCCCCGAAGCAGGGGCAAGTAGATAGATAGCTCCCTTAAGGGCTGATTTCAGAGCTTGAACGATGTGGCGCCACACACCTTCTCTTGGCCCGAGAGGTGTTTACACATAGTTGGATTATGTTGTATTGTTTATTAGAGGAATTAGTGGTACTTAAGGAGCGAGATGTAACTACAGGGGCAAAACGATAAATTGGCCCAGCTGTACTTACGAGCATCTGTGAAGGGTCATTGTATTCATGATTGGTTATATCTGATGGACACATAAATATATCTATGGTAAGAAGAGTTCAGCTATTGGTCTTTAGTGGAATGTCTGACAGTTAACGGATTGTGGATCTCGTGGATAAAGAGTTTAGTCAGCTATTCACGTACCGTTGAAGCTTCAAGTCACAGGTCCATAAGGTCCCCTAGGTAGCTTGGATAAAGTCGAGAATTAGTTTTTGGGTCAGTTTGAAATGTACAAATTAACAAGAGGGAGTTCGATTATATATGATATAATTGAACTGGTTAATTATATATGATATAATTGGCTAAATGTATGAGATACATTATTTTGGAGGAAATTAGATATAAATATGATTTATATCAAGTAGAGGGGAAATTACTTAGTAGATATATGATATCAAACTATAGGGTAAGAATATAATATGATTATATTCATTTATTAATTAAATTGGTTAATTATGAGATAATTGGCCGAAATATTATCCTCAATCGTGCGTTAGTGGGAGAATTCAGGATTCGATTATTTAACCAAAGAATAAAATGAAAATTTTCATTTTTCATAGGAGTTCGTAAAAATTCGCAATCGGTGTGAAAACATCTTGATCGCTTAGCCGAAAGCCTATATGATAGAGCTTCATCACTTAAACGATATCACACCAGCGTCTAAACGATTGCACGCCTTTCTCTAAACAATCGCTTAGGTTTCTTATACGATTGCCTAGCATGTTGCGTTTTCTAGACAATCGTTTACCTATTACTAGACGATCGCTTAGTAAAACCTACACGATCGTGTAGCTTTGTCTAAACGATAAGCATCCCTACTATACGATAGCTTACTCTCCCACTTGCTTATCGTCTACACAATCAACTCGTTTCTCCGACCTCTACCAAATTCATTAAAGACCACACTTTGGATTCTCACTCTGAGAATACCAAGGGCTCCAAGTGGTGGTGTCATCCCCGCTTCAGCTTGCTTGTGATTGTTCATGTTGCTGCCGTTCGTGTAGACGATCATGCTTCCGTAGCCGACTGATTTGCTAGGCGATAGAGTTCATAGAGGTTCTTCCGTTGCGTTGATTTCGAGATTGATAAGATTCTTCAACTGGTGTGTGAAGTCAATCCCTTGTAGTCTATTTATCAAAGCATGCCGTTAATTAGTTTAAATTGCATAACTGTTTGTTAGAATGTATGTGTTGTATTTCAGTCACAATGAAATTGAAAAGATCCGAATTCGCTCATGGATGCTCTTCGTTAAGAGTTCCTTCACAATGGCGACTGGTAGTTACAGTAATAAGGAGTTATTCTGTCTATTGGTTGAGATAGTATCATTTCAGAGAAAAGGCACCTGATGACCCTACTATGGCTTTTGTCCTGTCTCACTGAAACATCATTACAAAATAGATGCAACTTAGGGTGCATTAGATTATTTTGCTATATTTAGTTGGTTTCTGCAAATGGATTAATGTATAGAGTACTAATATAAATAAATTGTATAGTTTCAATAAATTAGATTATGACTTCTGTACTTTGAATTTACTCGTTTCCGACAAACTAAACTTTACAACATGGAAATACACAATCAATACAATACTAATCTTCGATGAACTTCGTTTTGTCCTTATGGAGGATTGTCCTCCTATTCTTTTTCAAAATGCCACTCGAAAGTTTAAGAGGCATACGAGTGCTGGATAAGAGCAAATGAGAAGGCCCAAGCATATATCTTGGTAAACTTTTCTGAAGTCTTAGCCAAGAAGCATGAGCCAATGCTCACTGCCCATGAGATCATGGAGTACCTGCGAGAGATGTTCGGACAACAGTTCGCACAACTCAGGCGTGACGCTCTAAAACACATATTCAAGGTAATCATTAAACCACAAACCAATAAACTAACATCCAAGGTTATCATCTGTAGGTTAAACATGTATGTAGAGACATTTAGGTGGATCATGTTTGTAGTAGATAACCTAAATAATTTGTAGTAGATGGATAAAGCTAAATACATTATCCTTGTAAATTATGAATACAATCCACTTGTAGATATTACAATTGTTATAAAGTGCTACAAATGATATGATTCTAATCATTTGTTTGGAGACATGTGAGCAAATATGTTCTATACGAAGGAGTTTGTATAAGATCGAACCATGAAATGACTAGTCATATTATATAACATCGTTCATAATAGGGATTTACATTTCACTAGGATGACCATAGGTGACATGACCTGAATCCTGAGTGAGTGCTGAATTCCTGCCTATAAAGGCGGTTCTTTGATTTGTATGGGTGAGAATAGCCAGATCGCCGACTCAATAAGCTTTCTATTTTGGGGATTCATCTGTTTGGGGAGTTGGGAACACAACTACACAAGATAAAGTTTACTCCTTCTTTAATGTTGGGGTAAGTATATAAATTGCTCTCTTAAGGGCTGATTTCGAAGATTGAACAATGTGACGCCAAACCCTCTCTTGGCCTGTAAGGGGTTTTGTCATAGTTGGACTATGACTTATTGTTTATTAGAGGGATTAGTGGTACTTAAGGAGTTAGATGTAACTACAAGTTGGTCTAACTATACATACAAGCAGTTTTTGAAGGGTCATTGCTGTTGGGATTGGTGTCCTAATTCTCCCGGAGTCTCGTAGTTTGTAAACTGTACACATTGTTATGAATAACATAAGAGTTATTTTATTTGACACTTATATCCAATAAACAAAGCTCTATGGTTATTGTATGAAAACTTAAGCATGTATTTGAGATATACAAGTGGGTCATGCCTTAAGTGATAACCTAAAAAGATCTGTAGTATAAGGATTAAGGAGGGATACCTGAACTTGGTGACACTACGGATACAGCTGGCTTTGTAGAGGTTTACAAGTGTTATGAACTACTACAGATGGTAGATCCTGACCATTCATGTGGACACATACGAGCGGGGATGTCCTATACAAAGAGTTTGTATAAAACTGGACCACGAGATGATTCGTCTCTTTATATAACGCCGTTGATACTTGAGACTTATATATCACCTAAACGACCATAGGTGACATGATCTTAATCCTTAGTGTTCTGGGAATTCTTGCCTTTGAGGGCGATCGATTGATTAGTATGGGTGAGAGTGATCAGATTGCCAATTTAACAAGCCTACCTTTTTGGGGATTTGTCTGATTTGGGAGTTTGGAACTCAGTTACACAAGATAAAATTCACTCCTTCCCCGAAGCAGGGGTAAGTAGATAGATTGCTCCCTTAAGGGCTAATTCCAGGTCTTGAACATAGTGGCCACAACTTCTCTTTGGAAGAGAGGACTCAATCATAGTAGGATTATGACTTACGTTCATTAGAGGGATCAGTGGTACTTAAGGAGTTAGATGTAACTACAGAGGTATAACGGTTACTGGCCCAACTGTACTTACGAGCGATTTATGAAGAGTTATCGCACTGTTGATTGGTTGATATGGACACAAAATATATATGTAGTAAGGAGAGTGCAATTTTCGGTCTTTAGTGGAGTGCCTGACAGTTAACGGATGGTGGATCCCGTGACTAAAGAGTTTAGTTAGTTATTCAAGTACCGTTGAAGCTTCAAACTATAGGTCTATAAGGTCCCCTTGGTAGCTCAATGAATTCAAGTTGAGAACCAATTCTTGGAGTTGATTTGAAATGTTCAAATTGACAAGAGGAATTCAATTATATATGATATGATCGGTGTGATGTATGAGATACATCAAGTGGAGGATTAATGTAAATGAGATTTACAATAAGTACCATAAAATAGAAAAAAAATCTATGGTTTATATGTTTCATGAGATGAAATATTAAAATTATAGGTTATAAATATAATATGATAAGTTGGTTATCATATATATTTACAATAATATTAATTATTGGATAATTATATCTTTTTCTCTAATAACCAATTGACTGGGAGGTTATTGGTGGTTTTATGGTAATCATGAGATAAAAAGGAAAAAATATTTTCCTAAAATTAGAAGAGTTTCAGGATAGTTGCAAGAGAGTTGCTATTCTCAGAAAGGAACTCATGGATTATTGTAAATCATTTACACGATTGTTCTTCTCCTAAAATAAGATTTACTAAACGACAGCTTGAAGAGACTAGACAATCGTGGAGAGTTTCTATACGATAGATTCTCAGCTAGCCGATGAGCTAAACGATCGCATAGCTTTTGCTAGACGATCGCATAGCTTTTGTTAAATGATTGGGCATCGTTCTATACAATAGGCTTTGACATCTCTCACTTGCTCAATTGTTTACACGATTATTCTTCTTCGATCTCTACCTCTAGCCAAGTCCACATAGAGCCCAAACTTCTGTATTCTCACACCGAGAATACTAAGGTAACCTTTTTGGTGGTGTCATACTCAACTCGACACAGTCGAGGTTCTGTGGAGGCCGTTCGTGGAGTTCGGGGTGATCGTCGTGTTCGTGGTCGAGTTGATCGTGCAGTGTAGTGGTCGTAGTGTACGAACATTCGTGTGTTGTTGTGATCGAGTGTTCGTGATCGAGGGATGTTGAAGATGAGTCTTCAAAGGTATGTAAGTTCTTCCCTTGATCGTGTAGTAAAGCATGCTGTAATTTCTGTTTTGCGCATAGTCTGTTGTTTTTGTTTGTGTATTGTAATTATTAATGTTCATATACGATTGAAATTTGGAACGATCCTTCCGCTGCTCATGGAAATCCTCATGTCTGATTTCCTTCAGAGACATACGGGTGGATCATGTTTAAGTGATAACCTAAATGGTCTGTAGTAGATGAATACGGTTGAATACGTTATCCTGGTAACACTACGAGTATGACCCACTTTGTAAATATTACAAATGCTGTAAAGTGCTACAAATGATCTGATCATGATCATTCATGTGGAGATGTGTGTGAAACTCGGATTTCCATTTTCTCTACTTAAGCAGGTAATTAAGGGAATTAACTAAGTATAAGTTAAATCTTATGTTGAAGAAAAGGAAAATTTCTAAGTGTTGAAGAGATTTTCTTTGAGTAGCTTTGAGATAAGCCTTAACTAGTAAAAATTTAGCTAAGTGTAAAGTAAAAAAGAAACCATGCGTGTGGTGTTAGGAAACATTAAACGCATAAAATGAGGCTGAGTTAGTAGACGCTTAAAAAGGATTAAGCATTGAAGCAAAGACAACAATGCGTTTGTGAGGTTGGATGCATGTTGGCCGAAGCATTGCAAGAGGCGTTGCCAAGAGTTGCTCATGCGTTGAGGCTGTGTGAGCGAGAGAAGCTTGAGCGCAAGGCACTGGGTCGACGATCGTATAGCTATGGGCGGCACTGAGCGATGTGTTAGATGATCGTGTAGCTGCGCGCAGTGCTAAACGATATGAAGTGATGCGCTACACGATAGAGCTATACGATAGACAAAGACACTATACGATCAGCATAGGCATTAGACGATAACCATGAAAGCTAAACGATAGTGTTAAGCGATGAGCAGATGTTAGACGATAAGCTAAGCATTAGACTACATGATGGCGCTACATGATGAGCATGAGCACTACACGATAGGCCAAGGATGGGCGTTGCACGATAGATGCAGGCGCTGGGTAATGACGCTATGCGATGAGCAGTTGCGTTAGACGATAAGGCGTCAGTGTTGAACGATGGAGCTAAACGATAGGCGTAGAAGCTATGCGATAGGCTATGCGTGAGATCGTTGAGAACGAGATCACTGAGATCAAGATCGTTGAGAGTGAGATGGTTATTAAATGATTGAGTTACACGATCAGACATTGGTGCTATGCGATGGACGCATGCACTAGACGATTACAGCGAGAGACAGTGAGAGGGTTAAATATTAAGCGATAGCGAG
The DNA here is from genome assembly GCF_027475165.1 of Benincasa hispida. NCBI lineage: Eukaryota > Viridiplantae > Streptophyta > Magnoliopsida > Cucurbitales > Cucurbitaceae > Benincasa > Benincasa hispida. The sequence goes on along the minus strand of NC_143489.1, from coordinate 27,450,502 downwards.
AGGGCTAAATATTAAGCGACAGCGAGATGTTTAGTAAACGATGGAGCTAAGCGATGAAGTGCAAGAGCTGCACGATAGACTAAACGATGGAACGGTACTGAGGCTTGTATTACGCAAGGTTGATGAACTCATATGGACAAATGGCTATACGGAGAGAATGTTGAGCTTGAGTTAGTAGAAGCTAGACGAATGAAGTTTCCTACAAAGAGAATTTTATGCATGAGGAAGACAATTCAAGCAAGTGTGTGGCATGAGAGTACGTGAATGGCAAGAAAGTAGGTGGTGGCAAGACTAAGAGGTGTCTTGCAATTGAGGCCTTAAAAGATGAGAAGGATAATTTCTTTTAGCCTATAAATACCACCATTGTCTCTTCAAATCATAAGCCAAATTTTCTTCAAAGAATTTAAGGAAGAGTGTTAGAAGGTGCATTTAGAGGAGACCATGGGTTGATCATGAACTTCCAAGAGAAGGAGATGCTATCGGGCAGTGAAGTCTGGAAGTAGTATTAACTTAGGATGAGAAGTTATCCCAAAATACTCATGCGTTCTAAGTGATTTTAAAGCCACCTGAAAGCTCAGAGAGTCTAGTTTTCATGGTAGAGCTGCTGGAGAAGAAGCTCCAAGGAATCGGGCTAGAAATTGAGGAAAAATTAGAAGGGTCGAGCTCTCTGATAAGCTTGGGCCAGTCTTGATGATTTGAGGATTTCAGCCAAACCACGAGAAGTTCTGAGCTACGATTTTAAGGTAAGCTTCTTGAGATATTTTAGAACATGTTTGTAGAAGAAAGTATCTCAAAATAAGGTTTGAAATTATGAGTAATCTGGACTTAAAATTGAATCTGGAATTTAGGGTTCGAAATAAGGTCTGGAAGTATGGTAACTTTCCTTAAGTCTTAAAGCATATCTTTTAGATTAAAGTGTATATGCTTATGTTATGAATGAGTAATTAGCATGAGAATGAGATTATGTGATCGAGATGGTCAGAGGGTCAATAAACCTAGTTCCTGAGCCTCAAATAGAACCTCACAGGATAGTCAGGGGACCGAGAGGTCTAGTTCTTGAGTCTATGAGAGAAACCTCGTATGGGATGGTCAGAAGGCTCGTAGGCGTAGCTTCTGGGCCTATAAGTAGGGATCTATGTGTACATAGGAAACATAGGAAATGCAAGAGAGTAAGTATTTATGACTAGTATCAGTTTAACTATCTACCGTGTGTGTAGGTAGAGTTTGAGAACAAATTCATTCTGAGTAGTATCAATTTAACTATCTACCGTGCGTGTAGATAGAGTTGAGAATAGACTCATTCAAGGCTGAGGTTTGAATGTTAGTTATGATATGTTTATTTTATTATGAGATAAAATAGACTCTAGAAGTTGCTTATCACTCACTGAGCTTTGTGAAGCTTATCCTTTTCTTTCATGTTTTCTTCCCAGGTAGCGAAAGGTGAGGAGTTCCAGGGTGCTGCTAAGGTCAAGGTCTGCTACAGCCACAGTCACACTTCTGGGGTTTTAAGAGTTGTTATTGTAAACTTTGTAGTTAAGTATTGAAGTTGTATAAACATTACGCTGTTGTAATAAAATGGACCTACTCAATCAGTTGTTGTTTATCTCTTTGACTTAAAGTTTATTGAGAGTAAAGAGGTTCAGATGAACAATAGGTATCACAAAAGGGTGGTATCTACGGTCCCTCACACGTCTCCTTGGGCTTAGGAGGAGGGCTCGGGGCGGGGTGTGACACAATGTGAGCGGGGATATTCTATACAAAAGAGTTTGTATAAGATCAGACCATGAAATGTTTAGTCTCATTATATAATGGCGCTTATAATAGAGACTTACATTTCACCAGGATGACCATAGGTAACATGACCTGAATCCTGAGTGAGTTGTGAACTCCTACCTATGAAGGCGGTCCTTTGATTTGTATGAGTGAAAGTGGCCAGATCGCCGACTCAACAAACCTACCATTTCGGGAATTCATTTTATTGGGGAGTTGGGAACACAGCTACACAAGAAGGAATTCACTCCTTCCCCAATGTCGAGGCAAGTAGATAAATTGCTCCCTTAAGTGCTAATTCCGGGGCTTGAACAATGTGGCGCCACACCTTCTCCTTGCTCGAAAATGAGACTGCTTCCCTATGCATTAGTTGTGAGCAGCCTTACATATGCCATGCTGTGTACAAGGCTATGCAGTGGGAATAGTCAGTAGATATTAATCCAATCTAGAATTTGATCATTGGATCGTGGTTAAGAATATCCTTAAGTATCTTTAAAGAACGAGGGACTCTATGCTTGTGTATGGGGCTAAAGATTTGATCGTTACTAGATACATTGGCTCTGCTTTTTAGATTGGTAGGGATTTTAGGAAATCCACATCAGGATCAACGCTCACTCTTAACAAAGGAGTATAGTTTGGTAGAGTGTTAAACAAGGTTGTATTACTGACTCCACCATGGAGGTTGAATATGTAGTTACTTGTGAAGCTGCTAAAAAAGCCGATTAGCTTAGGAAGTTCTTGGTGGATTTGGAAGTTGTTCCAAATATGACTTTGCTTATCACACTTCATTGTGATGATAGTGGTGTTGTGGAAAACTCTAAAGAACCTCGAAGTCATAAGCGCCAAAAGCATATTAAAAGGAAATATCATTTGATATGGGAGAATGTGGAACGAAAGGACGTGATAGCCATGAAGATAGCTTTAGAGCACAATGTTATCGGTCCATTTACAAAGGCTAAGTATTTGAGGGCCATCTAGAGAGTCTAAGTCTGCGAGATATGCACCACATTGTCTAGGGCAAATGGAAGATGTTACTGAGTATAGTGTACACCTTAGTTTATTGTATTAGTGTACATTAATATATTATAATTGTTATATGTACTGTTTTGTACACTCCACTAGTTTTAGAACAAGTGGAAGATTGTTGAGGATTATGCCCTAAATCTCATGGTTTGTAATGTATAAATGAAATTCATTTATTTAATACAATAATGAGTTATTTTATTTAACATTTAGGAGTAACTCAATCTAATAAACTAAAATTCAAGGTTATTTTATATAACTTAAACATGTATATGGTTGACATACAGGTGGATCATGTTTAAGTAATAACCTGAATGGTCTGTAGTATATGGATAAAATTGGTTGCCTTATCTTGGCAACACTATAAATACGACCCACTTTGTAATTGTTTCAATAGTTATAAAGTGTAACAAATGATGTAATCCTAATTATTCATGTGGACACATATGAATGGGGTATCCTACACAAAGAGTTTGTATAAAACCAGACTACGAAATGGTTTAGTCTCTCTTTATAACGTTGTTGCTTGAAGAGATTAACATTTTACTAGGATGACCATAGGTGACTTTATAGGGATAAAAGCCATAACGCAGCATAAGAACCAAGATCCAACTCGAAATTATTTTGGATTCTCAAATATTAATACGCTGGCAAAATATATAAAATAACATGGAGATCTAAAAACCTCAACCTACTGTAAAAATTAGGTTAAGCATGCTTTACAATTTTGGAATTTAATCTTACAGAGATTGGAAAAAGGTCACTTACTTTCGTTGAGGACTCAAATGAAAGGACCAATTCTTCATAAAATGGAATACACGAACGTCGTCAATTGGGAACCTCCATATTCTCTAAGAAATTGGGATTATTGGTTTCGTGGGAACCAATTTCAAACTGAAAAAAAAAAAAGAGGAGAGAATTTTTGGAGAGAGTTTTCATCAGAACGTTTCTGTGATTGATCTTCTTCCTCTAAAAAAAACTTCATCTCTCCAACTCTGTTTAGGCGTGAGAGATTGAGAGTTAAACGTGGGAAGTATCCCACATTTTCTAATAACTCCCATATATGGAAGTTATCTTTAAAATAATTTATTTTAATAAATTAAATTAATTCATTAAAAAATTATTAATTAATTAAATTAAATTAAATTAATAATTTCATTTAAATCATATTCAAATGAACATCTCTCCCATAACCTATAGTTTTACTTTAATTAATTTAATTATATCAGTTCTAATTAAAATAAAATCATTTAATTTATTAATTAATTTTTCAATTAATTAATTACTAAATTAAATATAATATATTTAATTTAACTTACATTTGGACCATATTCAATTGTATTTCTCTCATAACCTATAGTATTAATGTACATCTAATACACATTAATTTTAACCTATAGTTTTATTATGCATCCAATTCATATTAAATTAATATTTGAACTCCTTCAAATATTTAATTAAAGTGTGAGATGGGGGAATCGAATCTGTGAGATGGGGGAATCGAATCTCAAACCAAGAGGTTGATAATATAAACATTATGCCAATTGAGCTACGCTCTTGTTTAATTAAATTTATATCCACCAAGATGTTGATAATATGAACATTATGTCAATTGAGTTATGCTCTTGTTTAATTAAATTTATATCATATCCAAAATTAAAATAAAATCATTTAATTTATTAATTAACTTTATGATATAAATTAAAATATAAACTTTATATTATAATGTCCAAAATTATAATAAATTTATTATTATTATTTTATATCATAAAGTTTAATTAAAATATAAACTCTATTAAATGGTTGTATTCGTAGATAAAGAAATATATCCACAGTACGGAGAGTGCAATTGTAGGTCCTTAGTGGAGCGATCGGTAGTTAATGAATGTTGATTAATTTAATTAAAGAGTTTAATTAATTGATCTCGTATCATTGGAGCTTCTAATCTGTAGGTTCATAAAGTCCCCTTACTAGCTCTAGGATAAAACAAAAAATAATTGTTTTTGAAATAATTTGAATTATTCAAATTATTTAAGGGAATCAAAGGTATTAATTATATTAGTATGATTAATATAAAGTATAATGTATATTAATGCATTATATATATAGTTAATTATAAATATGATTTATAATTAAAACTATATAATATGTGATAGATAAATATTTAAATAAGATTCGAATATTAATTATATGAATAAGATTTATGTAAATATTATAGATTAAAATTAATATGAATGTGATTCATATTAAAATTATAGGTTATAAGAGTGATGTGCATTTTAATGTGCTTAAAATGCATGTTATATGATTGATTAATTAAGTTAGTTAATTAATCATTTATATTATAAAGTAAATCGTATTATATTATATTATAATACAATATTATTTTATAACTTTGCATTATAGGAGAGTTATTTCTTTACATGGGTTGGGAGTTAAAATAACTCCCTTCGTCTTTTTATAGTTACTGTGTTGTGAATACAAAAAAGTGTGAAGAATAAAAAAGGTATGAAGAAAATCATAGAAAAATTCTCTCTCAAATCCCTCTTTCAATCTCTCTGCATTCCGACCTTCCTTCTCCCAAAAATCACAAGGATCCACAATCCTTGTTCCTTGTCAGAAAATAGGAAGGAAGTCTTCTTGTGGTGTTCTTGTTCATGAGAAGAGTTCTTACAGTTCGAGGGAAGTCTTTGTTGTTTGTTATGTTTGTGGGGAGAAATTCGTGCTATTTTGTGACATGGAGAGGAATTATGTGAAGGTATGATCTTCAAGGATAAGCTCCTTTTGATCTCTTCTCCTTTTAAAAGCATCTTAGTTAGAATTGTTTATCCTTTACTATATGTTTTTCTCTGGTTTATGCGTTTTCCAAAATTGATTGTCAAATGCACAACGTTCACAGGCTTCCGCGAGGAATTTGATTCCTTCATGTACATGTTATCAAACGAGTCATCTTGTGATATTACTAACATTATGCAAAAGCTTCAGGAACATAGGACTAAGATTAATGAAGTGTTGTAGTTGATGAGGGTCATTTTTTCCAAATTTGGTGGGAGTTCCTTTGCTCACAGAAGAGATTAATTTTTTTAAGCTAGAAAGAGGGAGAAAATGGGGGTAAGCTCTGGTCTTGGTGGTTTTGATGGCTCTGGTTTTGGATCTGATTTTGGTAGTTTGGTTAATCGTTTATGTTTGGATTCTGGTTTACTGGTTGACTTTGTTTGATATGTGTTGTAAAGACCTCTACCTATTTTGTTATTACTAATGTTATTTGAACTTTATTTCTGACCACTCTCATTTTGTTGGTTGGTTGTTGTTTGCTTATTCTGCCTAAAAAAATATATCAACCAAAGAGGGAACTTGTTAGAAATTTGTTGATTGGCTCCATATTTTCTAAGGCTGCTTGTGGTGGTTTTTGCTGTTGCCACAAATATTGTCTTATCATCTGTCTTTGACACTATTAATTCCTGTAGTACATTTTTCCTTTTCTTATCTGGAAATTTTCTACAAATTTATTTTTGTTCGACATTTTTCTTATTTAAGGCGCTGCTTATTATTTCCAAATTGAGGATTATTTCCTTTTTTTTGACCACGATTTTTAAAAGGAGAATAATGATGTTCATTTAGGATTGTCGCATTTGATTATCATTGAATAGTGGTTTTATTATGTTTTTTTATCTACACTTGTCATATTTTGTTGTGCGATTGCATTGATTGAAAATTGTAATACCTTGAAGATAATTTCTACCTTAAGGAGAGCCTAAGTCATTGTTGTTGAAAAGAAATTATCGGTCTTAAGGGGAGCCTAAGGCTTCATTCTCGAGAAAGAGTTCTCTATCTTAAGAAGGACCTATGATTCATCAGTGAATGCAGTTCACTAAGCTAATGAAAAATAATTAAGAAGAGAGGAAACTCACACACCGTAGGAAGCTGAAGTGTTTAACACTAGTATTAACTTACTTAAGGGGAGTCTAAGTTCTTTTGAGATGGAGTCTCACATTTAGGGGGAGCCTAGGTGAGCTGTGAGTTGGGCTTTACATGAGTCACTATAGTAGTCATTGAATTACATATATGTACTACGTTGTAATTACTTGACTCTTTAATATTAGTGGATTATCTTCCTTGGGTAGACTGCCCCCCAGACGTAGGTGAATTTTCATCGAATTGAACTTCTGTGTGTCTTTACTTGATTTCTTATCATTGTATTTTGTTGTTACAGTGCTTGTCTATGTTTTTTTTTTTTGTCTAATATCTATGTTTTGAGTGACAAGTCAACTTATATTTTTTGTTTCAAATATTAATCTCTTTAGCCAACGAGTTACAATGAAATATTAATCATTATGTGATCCGATCTTGTATAAACTCATTATATAAAATACCTCCACTCGCATATCTCTACACAAACGATTTGGATCACGTCGTTTGTAAATCTTACAAAGTGGGTCGTATCCATAGTGTTACCAGAATAAGACACCCAACCTTATCCATATACTATAGACCCTTTAGGTTATTACTTGAGCATTATCTACCTGTATGTCAACTATATACTGTTCAAGTCTTATAACATAATATTGTATTTTACTGTAATGGATAGCTCATTATTGGCATATTTAAATAATCAACTATTATATCAAATAACTAATTAATTACGAGGCTTTTGGGTATAGATCCCAACAACATGATTAATTCAATTCAAGAACGAAAATCAATTAGTAACTTAGGCTATCCAAGGTATTAACTGTTTTAGTGGAATCTCTTAGACCTAATGCGGATGTTTGATTTTTATGAACACTATCGAAATCAATCGATCGAACATCTAATTTTATTACATAATGAATTAATCAATTAGGGCGCTTGCCTCGGCTATCCGGGCAAGCAGGTTAAGCACATTCATTCATGAGAAATAATTTCTAGAAATCCTATAATTAATTGAACTATTGTGTGGATCCTAATTCCTAAGGTGGACCTCTTTTATTTTTTTTGAACTTTATTTTTTGCATTTTACTTTATGCGCTTTACTCTCTTGCATTAATTCTCAACCACACCAAGCCCTTTGTTTACGGTTTTAGCTAGAAATATTAATCTGTATGAAACTATATTCGCGCTTGCCTACTGGTTGACCATTCTTGTAACTTGTACTTAGTAGTATAGGTAGTTTGGATCAATAATTATAAGTTTTATTTGATGGTAAGGGTTATGACAACCTCTCTCTAGTCCGATCACCTACTAAGTTAGGATTAGATCTGATTGAATCAATGATTAGTTGACACCTGGACTTATTTAAACCCAAGTCCATTTTATCTTATACTCATCTTCCCTTATCTTTTCATGATTTTTAGTTTATTTGTAAGGTTCAATTTCACCTACAACAATACCTATTTAGTCCATATACTTTTAAATTTGTAACAATTGTTTCTTTGAACTTCAGAAAATATTAGTTTAGACTCTCTCTACTTCCAGCTTGTAATGATTTAGTCCTTATTGTAAATAACATTATTTAGATTTAGTGAAAATATTTCTTATATATGTAGATTGATAAACTGACGGAAAATCAATTTTTTTAATAAACTATAAAAACTAATTTGTTACATAATAAAATTTGATACTTAATTTTCAAGGTTTTTCGTTTTAATTATAAGGGACTAAATTGCTATAAATTTCAATGTAGAGGACTAAATAGTTACTTATTAAAGTGTAAGGACTAAATTATTATAAATTTGAAAGTAGACAAAATGAATACTTTTATTAAAGTTTAGGGACCAAAATTGTGATTATTTATTTATTGACTTTTTTTTTTTAAAAAAAAACATTATATTAATGATACTACTTATACTTGAATAGTATTATATATATACACATAACTTTTCAATATAGGTAACTATGAACCAACAATGTCACGTTTTTTGAATGATTTAACTAATATGTTGGGTATAAGGTTTCTAGTTTAGTTGGACAAAATTATATTGGCTTTTGAGGTGGAATTACATATTTACCAATGGTGGTATTAGAGCCCATGAAACTCAAATGAATATTTGATAAAAGAAACAAAAAAAACAAAAAGGAAAATCAACCCAAGAATGGTAACTCAAAGATCTCATGATCTTTATAAGATACTTGTGTTACTTTTCTCCCATTGCCAATTGATTTTGAGATGGAACCTCATATTGGTTTTGAGATAAAACTCCATATTTATCTAATATAGTATTAGATCTCATGAAACCTAAACAAATATTCAATCAAAAAGAAAAAAATGATCTACCCAAAAATGATGGACCAAAGAGACAATCTTAAAGTACATAGATTGCTAAAACCGTCATTACCAATTTGTTAGATTGTTAATTGATTTTGAGATAGAGCTTCATATTTATATAATATAAACATTGTCTTATTTTTAAATTAGTAGCCACTTATGAAAAAATTATTATATCAATTTCAAAAAGTAAATATAGAATTTGGGTGACACATTTCTACAACCATCTCACTCCAAATGTCGCTTAGTGGCTCACTCTACAAATAGCTATTTTTTAGTTAACGACGTACGCCATATCAAGAGAGAGGATTCCCAACTCTTCAATCGTGGTTCCCCCAACATTTAATGCTTAAACTAAATTTAAAGTTGAAAAGTTATGAAAAACTTGTCTCAAAAGAAAAGAAAAAATTGGAAGAACTCGAGTTATTTTGTTTTAAGAAAAAATATTAATTTATACGTTGAATAAATAATTATGTTAATTTAAAATTTGAACTTTGTAATATTAGAAGTGTAGTTGTCTTACATCGGAAAGGTCAAAAGAAGTCATGGATTCTAACAACTAGAAAAAAAAACCTATGTTTTTGGTTTTCAATTGTTCAAATTATAACCACTTTAAACTTTGGTGTGCTAATTCTAATTAAATCAATTTTATATATTCTCCAGTTTGAGAATGAGATTAAAAAGTGTGAGTAGTATAAAAACTTTAATAGAGTGCTCTTGTAATTAAAATTGGGAGAGAGAATTATTCTATGTGATTGTAACAATTTTTCATATAGTGAATTTCTTTCTGGTGCTCGCTTTCTTAAACCTTTCCAATGTGGAACAACTGCACTTATAATATTTTACGAAAATTTATTATAATCAACCCTAATCATATTCATTTTGTGAATCTGATATTTGAAAAAAAGTTTACACATATGTTGATAACTGATATATGAATGATTTTTAAATGTAATTGTAAAGAACGGTTTTATTGATTGTAGAAAATTTTTAATAGATGCTACTCTAAGGTATTATATGTCCACACATCTCTATCCTCTATTTTCACAATATATTTTTTTTTCACAAAAGCACTAAAATTTGAAGTATATGTATGCCCTTTCTTGACCAATTTATTTCTCTAAAACAAATCCAATAACTCTGCCAAAATCATGTCAAGTGGCTATTATTGAAGCATATTTATTAGCTAGTTGACTGACACTTGAAATAATAACTATAAATAAACCTTCCAAAATACTTTTTAGAAAAGGAAAAAACTTCCACTAGAAATTGGGCAACTATGCAATTATTTTCTATATTATTGTTAATGTTAGAGTAAATGGCATGTGACACTTCATTTAGGGTTATACCATTTCAATCCTATGAGTTGTATTTTTAATGAAGAAATATTTGTTTTTAAATTTTAACCAACTTGAAAAAAAACATGTCTATTTCAATAACCATGAATTAGTATATAAATATGCATCTTCTTCAAATTGGATTTTCACTTGTTTATAGACAACTTATCTCCCCTTTATAAATTCATTGAAATTCAATTCAGTTTCACGGAGTAGAGTTCGTTGAATCTTGTGGACGAGGTGTTGCTTATATAAGAATGATAATTTGTTCTATCGTAGGAGACAATTACTCTTGAAACTCAAGCACTAGAGTGAGTAAAATTGTCTTTAAAAAGACAAGGTAAATTCGTTGGGTTACGATTCTCTTCTATATACAAACTTCTGTATTTTTTAATATTATGTAATATTGTTCATGTAACAATTAATATATATATATATATATATATATATATATATATATATATATATATATATATATATAACGAGCTTGAAACACATGAAACTATAATTTCAGTTCATCTAAATATCGTTAAATTGATTTGAGCATAATTTTTTTTATAAGAGTTTAAAGTTTGATGTGAGTTATGAAACAAAAGAAATGGTAATTAGTTAAAAAAAAAAGACTGGGTAATTATTTTAAATTACTAAGTTGCTAGAAATATTTTTAAATATAGTAAAATATCAATATCTATTTGTGTTTATCACGATTTTTAATAATATTTACTATGTTGATAGATATCGTAAATTTAAAAACAATTCTAATTTAATTTGTAAATTATTTTGATAAGTATGATAGTTTTGTGACTAGATAATTGTCCGTTCAGAACATAATTTTATAATTTAAAAAGTAAATAGTCCATTTGTTGCACAGAATTTTTTTATAATTTAAATTAAAAATTGTAGTTATTTTGTTTAGTTGAATAATCTTTTTAATAAAAGATTCTGGCCTAGTTTGCTTTCGCCATTTTTATATTCATGTCTAAGAAATAGATCATAGATGTTTTATTTTTATCTTTTTCTACATTTGTCTTTTAGTGAAATTGTCTATTAAATAGGCGAATTATTGAAAAAGTATTTTTTTTATTTTTTCAAAAAGATATTATTTGAAGAAGTATCATACTTTAAACTATGCAATTTTCAAAACAAAATCCCACAATTTTGGCACATTTTTACTCTTTGTAGTCTTGAGAAATGGTCAAATAACATTCATAAAATATAAACCATAATTTAAAAGGTTTACTTGATAATACTTTATAGTATATCTTTTCTTCTTTTCAGAAATCTCCTTTGATTTAAATAATAGACCATAATTTAACTTATGTTCTCAAAAAATTGATACATTAACAAATTTAATTTATTACATCCGACAAATAGTCTATCGATACATAATTTATGTACGGATAAAATCGATAAAATATTTTAGCCAACTTGACTATCGCTCATTTAGCATTAATTTGTTCTATATATCTTGAAGGTCAAAAAGATTTGATTTTTTCTCTTTATAAACCGTAAAAAAGTCGATAAATTTTAATTAACGATAACAATGATAATTAAATATTTGCAAGAATAAGGCAAGATTAAAATTAAGATTAAACAATAGAGATAAATTCAATTCAATTCAATGACAATTTTTAATATAATTATTAAAATCAGTCCATTTCATTTTATATAAATGAAAGAGGCAAGTTAATTGACCTTATTTTAGTATATTGTAAGCTTGACATGAAGCACATTACACATCACTGATTGATTCAACTTTATTATATAAAATAACTATTTTTTATTAATCAGAATTCTAAAACTTGAGGACAAGTAGTCATGAACCCACAAGACCCAAATCAAAAAGTCCCTCACTTGAAGATTGAATAATTAATTCACAACCATAATTAGTGCAAAATTCATTGAATGTAACATTTAAACCAACAGATTATTATTTGTATAATCATTTCAATTTGGGTTGGCATATTTGTATTGGGATCCTAAAACCGACCTATTAGGAAGAGTAATACTTAAATACAGTCTGAATTGTACTCTTTCCTATTATATGATTATGACATTATTAGAATGCTCTCCCTATAGTATGAAAATATATGTTTGGGTCTAATGAGGATATTTTTCGTTTTAGTTTATGGTTTGTTTGGGAGTTATTCTAAAACAGTTAAAATCATTTTTTATATTTTTAAAACAATTACAAAACATGTATTTTTAGTCGTTCAAAATCAATTTTTATGATATCAACATTATATTTGAAAGTGTAAAATGAAATATTAAATTTATTTTGAGTGATTAAGTACGTGTTTTTGAATGATTTTGAACCTGAAAAATGTGATTTTTAATGAAGGTAATTGCAACGTGTAGTATTTTAAATTAGAGATAACAATTAAGTATATAGCAACCATTTTAAAGCATTGCAAATACAACAAAATTTATAAGTGATAGACTCTATCGCTGATAGCTCCTATTTGCAAATTCTTTTACATTATGCTATAGCTACTAATATTTTAGATTTGATTGCTATATTTGTAATTGATGATTTTAATTAATAATTTTAAAATCACTCCCAAACAAGTATTTAGAGGTGTACTCATAACGCATAGACCCATAAACTAATGTTTTCTAGTATGAAAACTACTCAGAGGACGTTTGGGGCAAGAACTATCCTAAGACTATAATAACCACTCTTGTTATGGTAATTACTATTTTGTAGTCCCCAATTAGTTACAATCAACATTATTTCAACGTTTGCTACAGTTTTTATTATTTGCTACCGTTTTTACTATTTTACATTCATCATTTTTTTTTGTTCTTTGCTACAGTATTTATTATTTCCTTTTCAAATTAAAATAGTTTAGACTTCAAATACATATTATTATAATCCAAACTAAAATAATCTACACCCCAAACACAAATTATTATAACCTAATTATAATAACCAATTTCTTATCCCAAACATTCCCTAAATGTTCAAGATGTTAAAAAAAAAAAAAAAGAGACTATTCTGCATCCAATGCAGTATGATTAATTAGGAACATTCATGGCACCATGAATAATTGTATCATATCCTTAAACTTTATGTGTATAATTGAAACATATGCCTTATGTCAGATGTTCTATTTTACAAGTCATCACCTACATTACTTTTTCGTCTACATTTTAACATAAAGGTTGTATATTAGTTATATATTTAAAAAACATTAAGTTGCAGGGTGAATATATATATATATATATATATATATATATATATATATATGTATATGTATATGTATGTATTTTTTAAAATTTAAAATCATCACTATTCCCAAAATTTAAGAATATTTTGTATAATCTAATTTATTAGCTTACAAACAACCCTAAGATAATGATATTAAATTTTCGTCCATAATGTCAATATTTTCATTAACATTTTCATATATCCATGAATTCAATATCAACATAAGAAATAAATTGATATTTTCATTATATCATAAAAATATTATGAAACACATAGAAAAAGAAACATAATGTCACTAGTGTTTGAATATAACATAAATAATAGATATTTTAACTTTTATTTAGAAAGTGCGTAAAATATTTTTTTTTAATTCTAAAAATTTTAATTAATTTTTCGTTTTCATAAATATTTCAGAAATTTTCATCAACTTTTTAATTGATATTTGAATCGACATTTTTATAAGATTATTGAGACTTCAAAATTTCAATTGATATCGATATTTTAAAACTTAGGACTATAAAACATATCAATACTAAATTACTTGAACTATCCTTGAATTCAAACAATTTTTTTAAAACAAATTCAACGAAAAAAAGTGAATTAAACCCATATTTTCTTAAAACAATTTGATTAAAAATAAGAAAAAAATGATTAAGAAAAAAAAATAGGATGGATAGATTAAAGATAGAGAGAGTTAAAGAAGTGCAATCCTTTGTGTCCCAAAAATATTGTTGAGTTGTGTTCCCATATTCCTAACTTTCTTCTCAATTCCTTGGGTTGTTCCCCCTCTATCTTCCCCCACATTCTTAATTGAAAATAAATTAGTGCACTAATCCAACCATAGTTTATTATGCATGTGATTTTTATTTTTTTATTTTACAATATAGGGTGGAAAGACTTTGAAATTAATAATACAAATTTTATGTCAATTAAATTATTTTTCATGTTAATTGACATATGATAATTTTTTTTATTTATAATATATGGAGTAAGAGAATTGAACCTCTGACCTCAAATTTACTAGTAGATACTTGATGCAAGTTGAGATACACTCATTTTGACGGTTGAGATATGACAAATTCTTCCAGCTTTTCATTAAAAAAAATGAAGGAAGATGCTTTTTAATTTCTTGCCCTTCTTTTATATATATATATATATATCCACATAATTGGCTCTTTATAACAACCATTTTTTATACATATTTAAAAAATGAAAATAATCACTTTTTCTTAAAAAGAAAAAACTGTCACATGGTAGATTTGAAGGAATCGAATCTCACCGTAGAAGCGAGTGATGCCTTTGCTTTCAGTTTTGTTTTAGAAATTTAAAACAGAGAATAGAAGAAACACATTCACAATGCAATTACAGGTTAAGCATTAAAATAAATTGTAGAGAAAAAGAACGAACTCACCTTTGAAGACCATCTTCAAGAAATCCAACATCTTCTTCCTCAATGAACCAATCTTCCACAAACAGAATCGTGACGCCACCATAGGGTCTTCCCTACTATTCTCTTGACGATTGCCAGTTTGTGGGAACTGATTTTTAAAAGAGATAAAAGGAGAAGCTATGAAGCACATATACTTCATGTGATGTAAAGAATCTGTATCAGACACGTATCAGATACCGATACTTCCAGATACTTCTCAGATACATATCTGACATGCGATTTGACGTATTTATTTATACGCGTACTTTTTTTTTAAAGAAGAAAGATAAGCAACTCATCTAATATTTCGCAATCTAAAATTAGCCAACCTATTTAAAAAGCTCACTACTCGAGTCCAAAACTAAAAGGAAAAATAAATAAATAACAGGCCAGACCTTAGACTAGAATCATCTAATCTCCATCTTCACATTTGAGTCCCCACAAAATCCACCAAAATATAAACCATTTGGATATCTACAACAATTCATTGAAGAAGTTCTTCGTTTATCTTCATACTTATCCCTCTAATCTTCTTCTTCTTTGCAATATGAGTCAATTTTCTATTACATTTTATTAACTATTGTACTTTAACATTTTAGATGTTATTTTTTTTGTATTGTATTTCAGTGTTTGTATTTTATTTTGTGTCATTGTTATTAACTTGTATGCTAAATTTATCTATATATCCTAAATTTCTTTTTAAAGAAAAAGAAAATGTATCTTCAACGTATCAGTATCTTCGTTTTTTTAGAAATATATATATATATATATATATATATATATTAAAAATATATATATAAAAATGATGCATCCTTAGACGTACCCGTATCTTAGTTTTTAAAAAATTGACGAATAACCGTATCCGATTATATCCGTATCATGTATCTATATCTATGTCTATGCTTCATAGAGAAGAAGAGAAAGAGATAAGATGAGGTACCTTTATTTAAAAAGTGTGAAGTGGAATTAAAACTTATAACTCCTACTTCCTATCATTTAATTTAAATTAAAATGAAATAAAATTCCTTTAATTTAATTAAATAATTAATTAAATTAATTAATTAATATTTTAGTTAAATATCTCATATTTAATTTAAATCATATTCAAATGCACATTTCTTTCCTAATCTATAGTTTTAATATGAATTTCGTTCATATTAAATTTTACCTATAATTTTAATATGAAATTAAATCATACTATTTTAATATCTAAATCATATTTAAATATATTAAATCCTTTTATTATAAACTTCAATTTTGAATTCTATTCAAAATTAACTTTATACTTTAATGTATCAATATACATTATATTAATTGTATTGGTATACATTATATTAATTGTATCATATATAATTAATGTAAATTTCTTAATTAATTTAAACAATTCAAATTTTTTAAAAAACAGTGGTCCTTAGTTACCCGCTGTGAGCTAGAAAAATAAACTAATAGACCTATAGATTAGAAGTTCTAATGATTCGAGATTAACTAATTAAACTCTTTAATTACGTTTCAACATTCATTAATTGTGGGCCACTCTACAAAAGATCCACAGTTGCACTATTGCAACTGTGGATCTTTTTGCATCCATGGATTTAATATTACTAGTAAGTCGATCATTCACAAGTTGTTTGTAATTATAGCTCGCTTACCCAAAAAGCGAGAATGAGAGAATTTCATCTTGTGCACCTATGTTTCCAGCTCTCTATTCAGTCATGCCCCAAAATGGTAGTCTTATTGAGTCGTTGACTCTCGAGCTACTCTCACCCATACAAATCAAAGGACAACCCTCATATATATAGGAGTCCATAACTCACTCAGGTTTTGGATCGAGTTACATGGTTATCCTATGAAATATTAATTTCTTCAATCAACGGTGTTACAAAGAGAGATTAAGAATTTCACGGTCATATACAATCTCATTGTATAAGATACCTTCAGTCAATCTCCACATGAATGCTTTGGATCATATCATTTATTGCACTTACAATATTTGTAACATTTACAAAGTGGGTCATATCTATATTATTACCCGGATAAAGTAGCAAACCTTATTCATATAGTGTAGATCCTTTAAGTTATTATTTGAACATTATCCACTTGTAACCTTAGATTTTTTTTTCGTAATGGATAACTTATTATTGCATATTTAAAATAATCAACTATTATATCATTACAAGGCTTTCGACATAAATCCTAATAAGATTTTTGTTGGGTGTAGTTTAGATTGCATTATACAGTTTTCTTTCCATGCATTCGCTTTAATTTCAGAAGAAAAAATGTTTAAAATATATTTTAAAAATAGAAAATTTTGTTAAATGATAACTTGTGATGAACAAAAATGGATACTATCCGAGATACAACTAAATATTTTTCATTTTATAAGAAAGCCCCACCTTTTTTTCCTTTTTAATTTTATATTTATTTATTGTGTATATATACATCTCTACTCATGCATTAATCCCCCCTGCATTCCCAGCTTCCTTCCTCTCTCTCTCTCTCTCTTGACCCTCTTATTTTTTTCTCTCTCTTCTTCCATTTCCATGGCAGCTCTAGAAAACCATTACCAATCCAAACAAAACAACAACAATAATAATCCCGCTACTCGCTTGAAGCTCTTTGGCTTTGACGTCCAAGAAGATCTTGAAGACGATTCCGCCCCAACTCCCTCCGCCTCCTCCGACTCCGGCGGCGGACTAACACCTGCCTCCGCCGCCGCCCCTCCATCCTCCGGCGACCGTAAATACGAGTGTCAATACTGCTATAGAGAGTTTGCCAATTCCCAAGCCCTCGGTGGCCACCAAAATGCACACAAGAAAGAGCGCCAGCAACTCAAACGCGCCCAATTACAAGCCTCTCGAAACGCTGCCGTTTTTAGAA
This sequence comes from Benincasa hispida, assembly GCF_027475165.1. Classification (NCBI taxonomy): domain Eukaryota; kingdom Viridiplantae; phylum Streptophyta; class Magnoliopsida; order Cucurbitales; family Cucurbitaceae; genus Benincasa; species Benincasa hispida. The sequence goes on along the minus strand of NC_143489.1, from coordinate 27,432,611 downwards.
ACCCCATCGTCTCTGCCTTTGCTCCGCCGCCTCACCTCCTCCCCTCCGCCGCCGCCTCCGTCACTTCCTCCTCTTCTTGGCCGGTTTATATCCCCCGGGTCCCACCTCAATTCCAAGTCTCCCATGGTTGTGTCTTCACTCACTCGTCATACGCCGACGCTCCACCGCCGCCGCCGCCGCCTGATTTCTTTATGGGGTCTCGGTCGGGTCACGGGATGGTGGACGCTCCGACTTCGTTGAGCCGGTTTTCTAAAGTGGACGGTGGAACCGGGTTCGATGATGGACCGGGTTTGGATTTGCATCTCAGCCTCGCACCGGCGGCGCCATGAAAATCGGAGCCTCCAACTTTTTTTTTTTTTTTAAATTTATTTTTTTGGAAATTAATGGTTAGTGTTTTTCTCTTTAAGCCACTGGTTTCTTTTTTTCTTTTTCTTTCCCCCCCCCTCTTTTTCTTCTGTGTGAGAGAGAGGGAATTTAGAGATTGAAACCAGATGGGATTTATTTGGGCTAAGAAAAACAACGACGAAAAAAAAAGGAAAAAAAAGAAAAGAAATGAAAACACTTATCTTCAACATGTTCATGATGATTTTTCATCATCATCATCCATCATCCTTGTTGTATATTTTTCAAATTTATTTATTTATTTTTAAATTTTATGAATTATTCAAAAGATTTCTTGATAATTAATGCTCCGTATTGTATCCTAGCTAGTGATATCAATCAATTGGTAGGTTAAAGATTTAATCGTTAATTTTTTAAAGTTAAATTTATAAACACTATTTTCATCTCTTTAATTATTTGTTTTATTATCTATTTTTACGAGTACTTTAGAAAATTAAGTTACTAAGTTTTCAGAACAAAAAATCAAATGGTCACCAATCGAATATTAACTTTTTATCATGAATTTTTGAAATTTTTGGTTGTTTTCTTGCCATTTCTTTATAATTGGCTTCGTCTTTTCTTGAAATAATATTGCCAAAATTTACAAATAAATTAAAGTAAGTTAAAAAACTAAATGATTGTCATGTGAAGGTATTAAGTATTAATTATTAGATATTAAGTGGGCTAATGAATTTCATTTAGTAAGACAATATGGAATTGGTTCATTTAGGATTATTTTTCTAAGAAAAAAAATGAGACGTGGGTCATTAGAAACAAAATATAGTCTCAAACATTTCAATCCCCAACAATTTTATTATTAATGCGTATTATGATAGTAAAATATTGTCTACGTTAGACATAATTCTCGTGCCTAATTTTAATTTTACTTAAAAGGTCTCATACTATTGAAAATAGTTAATTTTACTTAAATACCTATGATCACTCCTCTTATATAGTCAATGTGAGACTTTGGTTGCTTTTTCAACCTTTAGAACAACAGAATTAACTAAGGTTCATCTCACTATATAGAGCCAATCACGCAAGAGTTTATCTTCTATAGGTAGAAATTAACTCGCTCATTCTTTGGCAACTTCTAATGGGTCATCACCATTTTATAAAGTTGGAACTCCAAAACTTTGTAGATGTTATTTCCTAAAAGCATAGAGAAATTAATGTTTTATTTGGGGTTTCATCCACATTCCTAGAGCTTCTAATATGGTTGCCCATACCTTAGCACTTGAAACTACATTTAATTAGAAGTCCACCCACCTTGGATTCACAAAGATGCTAGTAGGGATGGCTTTATGTTATTTGTTGCTTAATTTATTTTGATTTTCTTTATACTAAAGAAATGAAATTCAAAGGACCATTATGTCTTTGTGGATGCAACTATAAAGGGGAGCCAACATTAAATTAATTAGTTAAACATTAAGTTTATCTTCTACCTATGCCCTAAAAAGAGAAACCTCCAAAAACCTTTGATTAATTGGCTCTGTTTTGTTTATTAATTCAGACCCTAGTGTTTTATAAGAGTGGCCACTCAGATCATTGTCATTTGGAAAAGTAATCAGTTTTAAAAAAACTCATACTTTTGCAACTTCTAAATGAATAATTGAGCTTACATATTTTGGATTAAAAAAAAAAAATAAACTAACTATTTAATCCCTATAATTTGAAAACTGATTTATTTTATGGATCATATAGTTTAAAGTACATCTAAATATCTAATAGCATTCTTAAATGGTACTCAACTTGGTGTCTTGTCAATAATTTAAAATAATTGTCCAAAACATACGGGTATAATATTAAATCTTTGTTAATGGCAAAATTTAACCAGAGAAAATATACTTCATCATTACGTGTAGACAGTGAATTTATAATTTATGGAAAGAGAACTTGTAAAATGACAAGGACTACAACTTGGTTGGAATGTTCAAAAGATTCGATGACCAGAAAAAATCGATCAACCCAACCCAATTCTTGCCGTTTGGGTTGAGTTATCACCTCATTTGGGTTAGGTTGGGTTGAAATAAATGAAAATTTTTTTAGGTTGAGTTGGTTCAAGAGTTCATCTAAGTAACCTAAACCAATCTGAACTTTGAAAATATAGATATATTTAATTTCATTATCTTGTAAATATTTTATTCTCTATCCATTCATAAAAATTTTTTTTAGCACTTTGGAAAGAAAATTTGCATTACATAAATTGTTTATCTTAATTTAATATTTAAAAACAATTAAATCAAATTTCTACTTATTATTATTTTACTTATTTTTAGAACAAAAAAATTACGTAAATGACTTGAGTAATCCGAACCAACCCAACCCAAATATTTCATGATTGGGTTGGATTAGGTTCATTTGTAATAAGTGTTATTTGGGTTGAAGAAATTTATAAACCTAACAATTGGGTTAGTTCTAAAAAGTATTTCAACCTAACCCAACCCAATCCACGAACATCCATACAACTTGGTGTGTGGTACGGCTGGTTATACACACTCCACTGTTTATGTTAGAGAAGTTGAATGTAGGTTAGAGTTCTTAGATTTTTTTTTTTTTTTTTTTTTTTTTTTTACGGAGCATCCCAACTAGATTGGTAACTTCTTAGCATCCTTTATCTTCTAAATGATGCTATTAATGATTAAACTTAATTGATTATTTAAAGAAGAGACATATTTATAGACTATTCTTGGCTTTTCGAATAGTCATATTTCTTCTCCAAGTTGGTTATTTGTCAAAAGACATTCATTTATAAAACAATACGACTCTACACAAATGATCATATACCATTTATTTCAACATATATAAGTAAGAACAACTATCTCTATTGTAGGTTGGCGTTTGAATGCCTTGAATATGTTATCTAACACTTCGAACGACCTAGTACGAGGGTCTCACTTCAAACGACCTAAGTTAAATTCATATTTAATATACCTAATTATTTATGGTTGTAAAGTTTAGAGGAATACAATATATAAACTCTCCAACCCTAAATACGCTATCTATACTTTTATTGTTGACCCGGAAAAGCAGAACAAAACCCCCCAAATTAGTCGTGAGGTCAGGAATTTAACTGTTATACGTACGTTTATAGCTAGAAATACACAGAAACTAAACCAAACCGTTAAGAAAAGTATTTAATTAAAAACTAAAACATAGTAAGAAAAAAAAAGATTTAAGTTAGTGTGAACTGTTGAAGAGGGTTTGAAGTTGAAAGGAGAGCAGAGAGCACAGTATTTTTGGGCTTTAATGGCCGAATTCAATCTGATTACGACATGGCCTTCTCCATATAACTGTTCAAATTATTGCTTTTATTTTTTGGAATTTTGACCCTTTGGATTTTCTTCATTCAGAAACTGTTACAATCCATACCTAAAATGGGAAGGACAACAGACCCAGAATCCATTCTGCCATTTTCGGGCCATTATATTTATTTTCAGACCATCAAACCACCACACATCTTTCAAATCACTTTATTTTTTTTAGGCCTTTTTAGGCCGTTGTACATGTAAACATACGTTTGAAAAATGCCCAGAATTAGCCCTAAAAGTTTTCCATATTTCAAAACTACCACTGTTTTATAAAATTTGTCTGTACTAGTCCTTTTCGGTTCATTTCGACTCGAGATTCATCTGAAAAATCTATTTGGATAATTGATAAATCCATTTGAAAATTTAGAAATTCAAATAATTGTGGAAATAGAAATTAGGCGAAAGATTTGAAAAATTATATAAGATTTGGTAAAGATAACCGAACTTAGATAAGATCTAGAAAAGATATAAGATTTGTTAAAAGATTTGGAAAAATTAATAGAATTTATGTTAATTTTGTTGGAGATTTCACCAAGAAAGTCTAAAACAATGGATAAGATGAAAAAATTAATTTTTTTAATCTAAATCTTGATGGTCTATTTCGGTCGAGATGGACTGAGAAAAATTATTTCAATGATTTTTTTAAAATGGTGCTAGTTCTAAAAGATAGAAATATTTGAAGGTTTTTTCTCACAATTACCCAATAAATTTATGTAACCTCGCTAAGCTGAAGTTTTTGAATTTAATATTGATTGATTTAATATGGTATCTGGATAAAAGAGTTTATGTTTAAATTTCTATAGTGTGCCAACATGAACATAACTCAATTAATATGAACTTTAATATCAACCTCTAAATCTAAGATTTGATCCCTCATCCTACAATTCTCAAAAAAAAAAAAAGAAAAATCAAAATTAGTATTGTGGACATTCCATAGGGATAATATTAATGCACTGAAAAAAAAGTAGTAATCCTTGTTCTTTTTGCAAAGAGGAAAAAAATTATTGTAAACTCTAAGCTTAAGTTTTTGAGTTAAGTATTGATCTAACTCAGTATCAGAGCATATAAAGTCTTATGGTTGAACTTTTGTAATGTCATTTTTCTTCATATTAATGTGATTTTCTATTTTTTGTGCTTACAAATTTTTAAAATCCACAAGAAAGTGTGTGTTAAAATATTGAAATATATTTTTTTTAACAAGATATTAGTGGGTAAAGGGGTCAGTAAGTGTACTGAGACATCTCAATTAGATTGACACTTCTTTAGCACCCTCATCATGTCTCAGAATCAAAATCGATGATGCAACTAAAACCTCTAATCTTAAATTCTTGAGTATAGTATTGATTTAACATGGTATTTGAGCAAAATACTAAAGCTCGAGAGATCAGTAGGCACCCTCAGATATCTTAATTAAGTTGACACATCCATAACATCCTAGTAAAATTTGTCTTATGTTTGAACTCTAATTAATGTCATTTCTTCTCTAATTAATATTTTTTACTCGTTAAACATTCTATAATTTTTAAAAATCCACTGATGATGGAGAGATATTAAATCATTGAAATAATTGATGGAGAGGTATTAAATCATTGAAATAATTAAGTTTATTGTAACCTATCCCTTTAAAATTTTGAATTGAATGGTGATTTCATAATTGGTTTAATTTGAGCTCATACTTTATCTCAATGTGTGAACAAAATTTTCCTTCTCCACTTTCTCATTTGAATGATCATGTTACATTACTTGGTAGTAGACCTGAAAATATCGCTCAATTGGTAAATACTTAATACATTGGAGTCTTTTTAAAAATAAAAAATATTTAAAAATATTTAAACTTTATAGTAAAAAGTTTTAAAAGAACAAAACAATATTTTTAAAAATTTTCTATTGATAAGAATTTCCCTAATGCCCCATTATATTATTAATTACGACAAAGAAAAAAAAAATGAATCTCCACCCTCTTGTTCTTAGACTTGAAAGAGGAGTATTGGGTTAAATTAAGATGATTTTTGAGCACTGAGATTTCCTAAAAAAGAAAGGCAAGGAATCTCTATTTACACGATGTTAGGCCCATTTGATAATCATTTAGGTCACCTTAGATAATCCTTTAGTTTTTAGGTTTTGAGATTTAAAAATTAAGCATATAAATATCTCTTTGATACTTTTAAATTTCTTGATTTGCTATATACTTTTTACCAATATTTTCAAAAACCAAGTCGAAATTTGAAACTTAAAAAAATAGTTTTTAAAAACTTACTTTTGTTTTTAGAATTTGATTAACTATTCAACTTTTTTACTTAAGAAAAATGCAAACTATTAGAAGAAATTGCAAGAAAATTGGTTTCATTTTCAAAACCAAAAACCAAAAAGCAAATGGTTATCAAATGAGACTTTTTTTTTATTTTTAGTTTTTGAAAATTAAACCTATAAACATTACTTTTACCTCTAAATTTCTTCATTTTTTAATCTACTTTTTACCAATGGTTTCAAAAATCAAGCCAAATTTTGAAAACTAAAAATAGTAGTTTTTAATAACTTGTTTTTGTATTTAAAATTTGGCTAAGAATTCAACTTTTTTATTTAAGAAAAGTACAAACTATGATAAGAAAATGAGAGGAAATAAGCTTATTTTTTTTTTTAAAAAAAAAAAACTAAAAGATAAGGCCCCGTTTGATAATCATTTGATTTTTAGTTTTTTGGTTTTGAAAATTAAGTCTATAGACATTACTTCTACCTCCAATTTTTTTCCTTTGTTATCTATTTTTTTACCAATGGTTTAAAAACTAAATCAAATTTTAAAAACTAAAAAAAAAAAGTAACTTTTAAAGATTTTTGTTTGTTTTTAGAATTTGGTTAAGAATTCAACCAAAGTCAAACATCAATGTTCTTAACGGTTTTATTGTACTTAAGAAATATGCGGATCATTATAAGAAATATAAAGAAAATAGGCTTAATTTTTAAAAATAAAAAATGAAAAATGAAATAGTTAACAAATGGGCCTAAATAGCTATCAAACGAGATCATGTATTTAAATAAAACAATTCATTTTTTGTTTTTGATTTTTGAAACCCATCCATAAGCTTGCGTTGTAGTTAAATTATAGGTCTCTATTCTTAGGACTAATTTGTATTTGTTTATTTTATATTATAATTATTATTTTACATATCATGAAGTTATGACATGTTTTTCCTTCTTCCTTGGAATTTCGGACAGAGAGAGAAAAATGGTTGTTGTTTAGTTGGTTTTACTAATAATGTTGTAAAAAATATTGTCGTGCAAGAAAATCTAAAAAAAAAATATTTAAATCATCAAGCTGCAAATTGAAAATAGAAAACATTCTTAATTACTTTGTGGAAGTTTGTTGTTTTAATTTTGATGGCTATAGTAAACTTCCATTTTATACTATCGCAATTTAAAATTGGCTTCACGAAATGATTGAATGTGCTTTAAGAACCTTACAAATTATCAACATGTTGAAAAGCTCGATTAAATAAACTTCCGTTTGATACTCATTTAGATTTTCCTTTTTAAATTAAGCTTATAAATACAACTAATGGTTTATTGGTTTTGTTTCATACTTTTTTAGGATATGTTTTCAAATTAAAATGCAAGTCAAGTTAAAAAGGAAAAAAAGTGGAACTTTCAAGTTCCGTTGGATAACAAACTTCATTTTATAATTTTTCAGTTTTTGAAATTTAGGTTTGTTTTCTCCCGACTTTTCTAATATGGTTTTACTTATTAAATAAACATTTTTTTAAAAAATACTTTTTTTTTTTTTTAGTTTTCAAAACACAACTTGATTTTGGAAAACATTGGTAGAAAGTGAACAACATAACAAAGTAACTTATTAGTGAAAGTATAGTTTATAAGCTTAAATTTCATAAACTAAAAACAAAAAATAAAAAACCAAACGGTTATTATAAAAGAGCCTAAAAAACTTGTTTTTGTTTTTAAAATTTAGCTAAGGATTTGAATGTTTTCTTGAGAAAGGAAGAAAACCACTGTAAAGAAATATTGAGAAAAAATCATTTAATAAAAAAATTAAAAACAAAAATAATATAAATAGTTGTCCAAATAATACCTAATATATGAGATTCTAAGTATAGGTTGAAAGTGAGTTTATCTCAATGATAATTGGTATGACCTTTCTCTCTATCGATTGGAGGTTCGATTCTACACTTCAATTATTCTATTTGAGAAAAAAAGATTCCAACCATAAAGAAAAATAAATTAGTAATATAAAGAATTTTTTTACATATGTGAGGAAAAGTTTAGTTGGTTTGACTAGTCTAACTACTCATCAAACCCTAATTACATCATAATAATTTATTAATAATACGATTAAGATTCGTTGGCAACATTTTAGATCTTAGAAAAAAGTCGAATTAAAACTCCAAATTATGAGCTGTTAAAGTCATATTACAATGAATTTGAATCCATGCATTTCAACTAATGTCAACAATTTTGTAGAAAAGTTGCTATCAAACTAAAGGACTGATTTAAAAGAAAGTGTCTCGTGCGGATAAGTGCTTGCTTGCAAGAGTGAAAATTGGACATAATTCATTTAAAAGGAAAAAAAAAAAATCAATAATTCACATAAACCACCATTTTATCGATAGTTTTGTCGATGTTTCCACATTTTTATAGGTTCAACATCGATATGAAGGGTGAATTGACATTTCAATTATATTGTTAAACTTGTTTGCTTGTTTAGGTGCACAGTGTTCATTTACTTCTCTTTTTTTAATTTTTTGTTTTTATGATGTTTTTCCACAAATATCTATCGAAATCAACATTTTATCGATACTTCCATTGACATTCTGTAAAATTGAGACCTTGACATTTCGTTGAAATCGACATGTTAAACCTTGCTTATAAAAAAAAAAAAAAAAACAAAACTCATGCCATAAATTTGTTATCTGACACTACCAAATTATATTGAGATTATATTTTGTTTTTGTTTTATGTCTTTGATTTGGGCCTATTCTATATAGGGTTTAAGAAGGGTATCATATATATATATATATATATATATATATTTAAGCCGTTTCAACCCTAACTACATATTATCTATGTATCCTGCACTTTATTGCTTCTCGAGATTATAAAGTTGTTTCTCTTCTCTAATTTGTAAACGTAGCTAACAAACTATTAGCGAAACACATAAATCTATATGTCATTCTTCTTCATGTTATCTATTTTTTGCTTGCCGATATATTTTAGTGTGGAATAAAAAAATAGAAATAATAGGTTTTGGAGAGAAAGGAATTATTCAAGGTCAATAATAAAAAAGTTTTTAGTACTCTCGTAGTACCATATTGCCTCTATTCACACTATAAATATACCTTCATAAATATTCACGGACCACACATTGATATCAGTGGATCCTATCATATTTTTACAAGCAGGTTGACGTAACATACAATAAGTGAAGATTGTATGGAGAATTTTCCATACTATCGTATAGTATAGGATATTTTCCTATCAATAGTGAAAATTTATTGTCGGTTGTCTTTGTATTGAAGTTTTTTATGTGTTTTAGAGAGAGAGAAATTCATTGTGGTTTGATGTTAGTAGAGAGGGAGAGAGAGAGATGTAAAAGCTATAGAAAAGCATAATCATAGATTTGAAAAACTTGTGTTATGGGAAAAAGCTACTACTTTCAAAAATGTTTTTGACAATATATAAATTTGACAACAGATCCCTCGACATTTAACTTATAGTGGTACGTGAGAGACAGTAGAGAGAGAATTTTTATTTTAAACATTAAAAAAAGTTACAAAATAGAAAATAAAACTCTTTTTTTATTTTTTTTATTTTTTCATTACAAACAGTTGCTTCTTGAGCTTACTAATATTGTTGGATAGGATATGATTTTGGGGCCCAATCGTTTTGGTTTGCTCAATAGCACTCATAAACTGATATGGACATCCAGTCATCCACTCTCTTTCTCTATCTCTATGTTTAAGGTGGATGTTTGTAACCCTCCACTTAAGTTTCTACATTATTCTCTCTTTTTGCTCATAAATTTCATTTTAATAATTCAAAAATTTTAGACTCCGTTTGATAAGTACTTGAATTTCGAAAATTAAGCTTATGAACATATTACTTTTATTTATAGATTTTATTATGAATATTATAATAATAAATAGATGTCCATTGCTTAGTATCCCAAAGTCATGTGCCACCCTTCATGTTGTCCATGTGCCTTGTAGTTATTCATGTTTGGTGTCCATATAAGTTCACATCCTATTTGTCACTTTACCTATAAATAGTGGTATTTGGTGGAAATCACATATGCATTGGTGAGAATTTCACTTCATTTTCATATTATCCAATTTTATAATTTTAGTTATTTTATGTTTTTAGTTATTTTATTTTACTTTATATTATTATATTCTATTTTCTCTATATCGTGTTCCCGTTGTGCTCCTCAAATTCACAACATGTTATCAGCACGAGCTCCTGTCGTTTTTCTACTAAAGATAGGTCCTAAAGGTATGTCGGTTTTTTCCTCTTTGTTATAATTAATAAATTTAATGTTATTTTGCATATTTAATATTATTAAATTTCTAACATAAGTACAATTTTTTACGATAGTGCTGCCATGGCAAATCTCACAAAATTAGAATTTGTTGTCTTGATATTAATAGCAATAATTATTTGTCATGGGTACTTGATGCTGAAATCCACCTGGATGCTATGAATCTTGGGGAGACTATTAAAGAAGGAAATACTATATCCAATCAGAATAAAGTAAAAGCTATGATTTTCCTTCATCATCATCTCCATGAGAGATTGAAAATGGAGTATCTTACAATAAAATATCCCTGCATCTTGTGAAAAAAATTTAAAAAAGAGGTATGATCATCAAAAAATAGTTATTCTTCCTAAATCTCGTTATGAGTGGATGCACTTTGAGGCTACAAGATTTCAAATCAATAAGTGATTACAACTCTGCATTATTTAAAACAGTTCAAAATTGTTATTATATAGAGAGAAAATTACTGATGTCGATATGTTAGAGAAGAAATTTTCTATATTTTATGTCTCGAATATGCTCATGCAGTAGCAATATTGAGAGAAAGGTTTTAAACAGTATTCTGATTTAATTTAATGTCTTCTTGTGGCCGAACAAAATAACGAATTATTGATGAAAAATCATGAATCAAGACCAACCAGAACGACACCATTCCCTGAAGTGAACGCAGTGAATTTTAATAATAATCATGGTCGAGATCATGACCGTGGCAAAGGAAGAAATAATTATTATTTTCGTAGTGGTCATTTTAATCATTCAAATTTTAAAAGAACTACACAAAATGATGATTATAGAGGAAAAGCTCTACAAGATAAGAGTTCATAAAGTGTTGAAAATAAATGCTTCTGATGTAGAATGACTGGGCATTGGTCACATACCTATCGTACGTCAAAACACTTAGTTGACCTCTATCAAGTCTCCCTAAAGGAAAAAGAAAAAATGTGGAAGAAAATTTTGCATATCAAGATAATGACATATTTGACCCATCCATATGACAAATTTGGATGTGATGGACTTCTCTGAATCTCCTGAAGAGAAGATTGGCACAGTTGATGGAACATCAAGTATTTCTTTTGATTTTGAGAATATCTAGATTTAATGTTATTGTTTTCTTTTATCTATCTGCGTATTCTTTTTATTAACTTTTATATATTTTAAGTGTTGTTTTTCTTTTTGTAATTATTTTCTTTTAATGAAGAAATATGGATCATTTTCATATGTTGGGTGTTTCAAAAATGAGCAAAGAAAGTATATGTCTGGCAGACAGTGTAACTGCACACACAATACTTACAAATAAAAAATACTTTTCCAAATTGACAATGCTGAAAGCAAAATTCATACAAGAATGGATACAACAGCTAACGAAAAAGGCTATAAAAGACCTTTCATGGCCTTTTTCGAAGGTCCTGACAGCCCATGTTATTAAAAGTCTTGTACTTTTTATAGCCTTTTTGTAGAGCTATAATGGATGCTATAATAGAGTATGGAGATATAGCATGTATACATGACTATGAAAACATTTAATAGCTGTCATTAAAGCTATCTTTAACATATAATAGTTTGCTCTCAATACTATCTTTATTATATAATAGCATTTTCTTAATGCTTTATTTGACATATGATAACCTTTTTTTAAGGCTATCATATCATATATATAGCTTTAATCTTATGTTATAACAAACAACATTGAAATTATGTCCATTTACATTACAAACACTTGTTTTCAGTTAAATAGACATATGACATAATTCACAATGTATGCATTAAATATAATGACTTCCTTTCATTATTGAAATTTAGTAATCAATTTACATTAGAAACTAAAAAAATTATCCAATAATACAAAAAATACATCAAATGTATTCAACCATACAACGTTCACAAAATACAAAATTCATTAAGTTTTGAGGATTATAGCATCATGGAATTGAGCTTTCATCTTTAATCTTCATCACCTACATAAAAAGTGAATTAGCATCAGATTGGTTCCCAAACTATAATTGAATGTCAAAATTATATTAAAAGTACCTAATTGTTATTTTGACTCTCAAAACAACTTAAAAATATGTGGTTCATTAATAATCGACAAAGTTATGTAAACACAATTATTAAACCTTTAATTACCTCTAAATTCATGAGTCTGCCATTCATTTTAGCTATTCTCAATGTAACAAATATATATAAACATTGGTCAGGAAGGATAAGTTGATACTCAACTTCATACATCATTGAAATAATAAATGCCACTAATTAGGCAATAATACTACAAGCAATGGTCATGAACTTTAAACATATGAAAATAATAGTAAAACATAAACAAAGGCACAATGAATAAATATGTTAAAAACAAATTCAGAACAATATGTAAAATATGGAGATGTTTTACAATTCTAATAATGATTGAAATCAACAATAGAGTAAAGTGTAACTTGTTTACCCATTAAGAAAAAAGAAAAAAAATAAGCATGACAAACATGCTAAAATAATACTTTCTATCTGCGGTTCATTGACAAAAACACTCCAAACTTGTCTAATAGTCATGAACCTACAAATAATACTCATGATAAAAGCATAGAGAAGAGAAATAGCGTAGAACAAGAGAGAAGAAAAGGAAATTGTTATCAAAAGAACAAGAAAGCGATAATTCAAAATGTTTTAAAAGATGTTTTAAACTGAAATTTGAGCATTTGTATGTTTTACCTGCTTTAAAAGTCTCTCTTGTTCGAATCGGGCGAGCATCGAGTGGGGGAGAATCGAATGGGTTTTGTTTTGTGATAGATCTGTGCGAGCATCGAGTTCTTCATAATAGGGGAGTTCTGGACCTGATCGAGGACCAGATCAAGACTTGGATCGAGTACGATCAAGGATCGAGTTCTAGACTGGATCAATACTTGGATCGAGTTCTGGACCAAATCGAGTTCTAGACCGGATCATGTTCTTCATAATGGGAAAGAGTTTTTCACAATGGAGATCGAGGATCGAGTTTTGGATCGAATCGAGGATCGAGTTCTGGACCGGATCGAGTTCTTCACAGTGGGGATGAGTTCTTCACAGTGGTGATCGAGGATCGAGTTCTAGCATAAAATTTTATGGTATGCCGAACACATTCTCTCCATCATTGTAGTTCACTTTATGGCTCATCCCACCCTTGAGCACCTCGATAAAAAGTTATTAAAATGAAGACATTCTGCTGCAACCCTCAAAATATTCTATCACAAGAACCCAAAACTCTTGTTATGTTTAACATCATCATCAAAAGAAAGAAATAACAAGGAGAAGTGCAAGAAATTTTCCTCTGAACTAATTGAAAATTAAGTTTGACCACAATTTGAGAAGTTCTAAAGACAATGTCCAGCTGAAACAGCCACCACGCCTAAGAATCTAGAGGTATAGTTCCATGATTAATATACAAAAATCAAACAAAGAACAACGCATTTAAGACAAATAACTGATATATATATATATATATATATATATATATATAACCCTAATCAATCGTATTGTAGAAGAAGAGCCACCGACCTTTGCCTTTAGTGAGATTTGATTCGTCAAACAAAGATCAATCATGAGCAAAACATGGTAATTGTAAAATGCAATAAATATTGGAAATGACACTACTTTAAACAAATTAAGTTTGGGTTTGAGAAAAAAAGGGTGGGTTTTGAAAGAAACCCATTGACGATGAAAAGGTTTCGACAGAAAGAAAGGTGGGTTTATAACAATAAGTTGACAAATAAATGCTGTAAGAATAACAATTTCAAAGCTAATTACAGTATCACACCAGTTGTTTTTGTCAATGCAGGGGGTCGCCATGGTAGAGCAAACCATTGTGGGATGACACAACCGACTGAGGGAAGCTGATAAAAGATTGGGGTTGTGACTGCGACTACGGTTGTGGGGCAGAAGAATAATAGTTTGCAAGACCTTGAAACGTACCGTAATGTTATTGACTCTGTGGATCGTCGAATATTGCACTACTTTTTCCGTCGCCACTCATATTATTTGCAAAAGAAGAATCAGAGAAGGTTTCTTGAAAATCAAGGTGATGACGAGGGTATCGTCGTCGCTTTGCACTTCTTCTTCTGCGATTTCGCCAGGAAATTTTGGAGCAAAGGAGCTTGGTCGGGTTTCCAACAATGAAAATTTGGGTTTTTAGAGGAAGAAGGGTCTGGTTTTTGTGTGAAGAGATAAGGAAAGGAAATGGAAGATGAGAAGGGAAAAAGAAACTCTTGTGTACTGATTGAGCTTTGCGCACGTTGCTTCCAAAATTTTGAACCCTCCCAAATTTCATTTTTAACAATTTAGTGCTTTTTTTTTTGTGTGTGAGATTTCATAGCCTATTTTCTGAAAGGCTATCTACCAAAGCTATGATAACTCCTATTTCTTGGAGTGAGTAAATACAATATCAGGTTCTATAAACTTGATCGAAGGTTTTGGAAAAGCAAATATTATTTTATCTAGAGGAACAAAATTTACAATTGACAATGCATTGTTTTCTAGTCAATCAAAGAGAAATCTTCTAAGTTTTAAAAATATACGTTGCAATGGTTATCATATTGAGACTGATAATAAGAATAATGTGGAATATCTATATATCATAAATACTGTTTCAAATGAAAAATGTATATTGGAAGAGTTGTCTGCTTTATCTTCTAGATTGTATCTTACTCATATACGAATAATTGAAACATATGCAACAATGAACCTGGAGTTCATGAATCCAGACATATTTACAATTTGGCATGACCGATTGGGTCATTCAGAATCTATAATGATGAGGAGAATTATTAAGAATTCAAATGGACACTCACTGAAGAACCGGAAGATTCTTCAATGTAATGAATTATCATGTGATGCTTGCTCTCAAAGAAAATTGATAATTAGACCATCACAAACTAAAGTAGGGACTGAATCACCTGTATTTTAGAACGAATTCATGGTGATATATGTGACCCATTAACCCATAAAGCGGACCATTTAGATATTTTATGGTATTAATAGATGCATCCAGTAGATGATCACACTTGTGTGTTTATTATCAAGTCGAAATCTTGCATTTGCAAGATTACTTGCTCAAATATTTAAGTTAAGAGCACAATTTCCTGATTATACAATTAAGACCATTCTTCTTGATAATACTAGTGAATTTACATCCCAACTTTTGATAATTATTGTATGTCAATTGGGATAAGTGTTGAACATCCTGTAGCTCATGTTCATACACAAAATGGTTTAGCAGAATCATTTATAAAGCATTTGCAATTAATTGCAAGATGATTACTTATGAGAGCTAAGCTTCCTTCATCTATATGGGGACATATTATTTTGCATGCAGCGTCACTTTTATGCATTAGGCCAATAGCTTGTCATAAGTACTTGCCATTACAATTAGCTTATGGTCATGAGTCAAATATTTTCCATCTGAGAATTTTTGAATCTGCAGTATATGTTCCAATTGCTCCATCACAACACACTAAGATAGGTCCTCAAAGGAGGTTAGGAATATATGTTGAATATGATACCTCATCAATTATTAAATATCTTGAGTCCCTAACGGGTGATGTACTTATTACACGATTTGCTGATTGTCATTATAATAAAACAATTTTTTTCAACATTAGGGGAGGAATTAAGAAGTTAGAAAATACATGGAATGTATCATTATTGTTTCAATTAGATCCCCATACAGATCAATGTAAACTTGAAGTTCAGAAAATAATTCATTTGCAAAATATAGCAAATAAATTACCAGATACATTTATAGATGCAAAGAAAATAACTAAGTCACATATACCAGCTGCAAATATTCCATCAAAAGTTGATATCTCAACACAACAAGTTGTCACTAATAAGTCTGGAACACACTAGAAGCGTGATAGACCAGTGGGTTCCAAAGATAAAAATCCTTGAAAATGAAAAATAATTAATAGTGAAAAAGATTTTTTGAGGATGTAAATACCCATAAAGAAATCCTCGACATGACTAGTGAGGAAGGTGAAATACCTAAAGATAATAATGAGATTTCAATAAACTATGTCATGACAAGAAAAAGATGGAATCAAACTAATGTAATTATTGACAATATTTTTGCGTATAATGTTGCTCTTGATATTATATCTTAAAATGAGGATCCTTAACCAAAATCTGTTGAAGAATGTTGACATAAAAAAGATTGGCTTCAGTGGAAAGAAACAATCGAGGCAGAATTAAACTCACTTTTAAAACGTTGGATTTTTGGACCAGTAGTCCGAACACCAGAATGTGTTAAACCTTTGGGATACAAATGGGTATTTGTGAGGAAAAGAAATGAAAATAATGAGGTCACAAGATATAAAACAAGACTAGTTGCATAAGGTTTTTCACAAAGACCTGATATTGATTTTGAGGAGACGTATTCTTCGATTGTGGATGCAATTACATTAAGATATTTAATTGGCTTGACTATTTATAAAAGTTTGGATGTGCATCTTATGGATGTAGTCACAACATTATATGGATCTTTTGATAATGATATTTATCTGAGAATCCCAGAAGGATTTAAGGTACCTAAAACATATACATCAAATTTCCAGGAATGATATTCAATAAAGTTACAGATATCATTATATAGATTGAAACAATCAGGACAGATGTGATACAATCACCTGAGTAGATATTTGAGTAGATATTTATTGAAAGAATGATATCAAAATAATCCAATATGTCCGTGTGTTTTTATAAAGAAATCACAATCAAGATTTGCTATTATAACTGTATATGTTGATGACTTGAATATAATTGAAACTCTTGAAGAGCTTTCAAAGACAATAGAATATCTTAAGAAAAAATTTGAGATGAAAGATCTCGAAAAAACAAAATTTTGCATTGGTTTTCAAAATGAGCATTTAGAAGATGGAATATTTATTCATCAGTCAACTTATATAAGAAAAATTTTGAAAAGATCTTATATGGACAAAGCACATCCATTAAATATTCCAATGGAAGTCCGTTCAGTGGATATAAACAAAGATATATTTCGACCTCGAGAAGATAATGAAGAACTTCTTCGTCCTAAAGTACCATATCTTAGTGCAATTGGTGGACTTATGTACCTTGCTAATAATACAAGACCAGATATCGCATTTTCAGTAAATTTATTAGCTAGATATAGTTCTTCTCCTACAAAAAAACATTGGACCGGAATTAAGCATATACTCCGTTATCTCCGAGGAACAATCGATATGGGTTATCTGTTCACATGTGGAGGAACTACTATATCATGGAAATCGGTGAAATAGACTATAACGGTCACTTCCTCAAATCATGCTGAAATTCTTGCAATTCACGAGACTAGTCGAGGATGTGTATGGCTAAGGTCAATGACTCAGCACATTCATGAAATGTGTGGCTTGTCTTCTAATAAAAATCTTCCAACAATATTATGCGAAGACAACACAGCTTGCATAGCCCAAATCAAAGGAGGATATATTAAAGGAGATAGAACAAAATATATTTCACCGAAACTTCTCTACACTCATGATCTTGAAGAAAGTAGCGACATCATCGTACAACAAATTTGTTCGAATGATAACCTAACAGACTTATTTATAAAGGCATTACCAATCGTAACTTTTGAAAATTTGGTGCACAACATTGGAATGCGGCGACTCATAGATCTTAAGTGATGTTTTCGTGAGGGGGAGTAAATATATTGTATTCCTTTAGGAGTATGTATTATATGAAATATGTACTCTTTTTCCTTCACTAGGATTTTTTTCCCAATGGGTTTTTCCTAGTAAGGTTTTAACGAGGCATATTTCATATATATATATGGGCATCTAAGGGAGAGTATTACGAATATTATAATAATAAATAGATGCCCATTGCTTAGTGTCCCAAAGTCATGTGTCACCCTTCTTATTGTCCATGTTCCTTGTAATTATTCATGCATGGTATCCATGTAAGTCCACATCCTACTTGTCACTTTGCCTATAAATAGTGGCATTTGGTGGATCTTAAAACCACATGCATTAGTGAGAATTCCACCAATTTTCATATTGTCCAATTTTATAATTTTAGTTATTTTATGTTTTTAATTATATTTTATTATACAAATATATTATTATATTGTATTTTCTATATATCTGTGTTCTCATTATGCTCCTCAAATTCACAATAGATTTATTTATTTTGTTATCTGCATTTTAAGAGTATTGTTCTTAAATTCCAAACGAAATTTTGAAAACTTAGATTCTATTTAGTAATCATTTGATCACATTGAGTTTGAAGTGATTGTGGTTGTATTTTTATATAATGTACTTTCCCATGGTTTTAAAGTTCATTCAAAGTAATAAATTACTTTAGACTTCGATTAGTAACTATTTGAATTTTGGTTTTTAGTTCTTGAGAATTATACCTATGAACACCCATTCTATCTTTAAATTTTTGCTTTGTTAGCTACTTTTGACCAGTATTTTCAAAAAATCAAGTTAAGTTTGTAAAACTAAGACCTCGTTTGGTAAATAGTTCATTTTTTGTTTTTGGTGTTTGAAAATTAAGTCTATTTCCTCCTCATCTCTTATAATGATTTGCATCTTTCTTAAATACAATAGTTGAATTCTTAGCTAAATTCCAAAAAAAAAAAAAAAAAAATTAAAAGCTACTTTCTTAGTTTTCAAAATTTGGCTTGGTTTTTTAAACCATTGGTAACAACTAGATAACCAAAGAAAAAATTTAGAAATGGAAGTAGTTTCCATACGCTTAATTTAAAAAAAGAAAAAAAAAAACAAAAATCAAATGGCTACTAAATGGGGCCTAAGTTTTTAAAAACTTACTTTTGGAATTTCAATAAGAATGCAACTATTTTACCTAGGAAAGATGCAAATCATTGTAAGACATTAAGAGAAAATAGACTTAATTAATTTTAAAAAATTGAAAACAAAAAATTAAATGGTTACCAAACAGAGCTTTAATCTTCAAAATTTAGCTTTCAATTTTGAAAATATATCTCTAGAAAGTATGTAATAAAACAAAGAGACTAGAAGTATTGTTTATACATATGATTAATTTTCAAAAAATCAAAACTAAATTCAAATGGTTATTAAATGAAGTCCAAAAAAATATTTGTGTTTTAAAATCTTGGCTATTATGTTTTGGAATGTGGCTATAAATTTAAATGTAATATTTTCTTTACAAAGATGAAAACCATTGTATAATAGAATTATACTACAAGAAAAAGAGACTCTTCTGAAGCCACAAACACCTGTCGGGAGATGACTAGTCGATAGAGAGGCTCTCCCCCGACGTCCTAAAGTAGGCGTCGGGAGTATGACGTTGTATAGTGCCCGTTGGGAGTTGGTCCATACTACCAATGCTTGAGGAAGGAGCGCCATAAGTTAGCCAATATCTCCCGACACCTTCATAAGTCATCAAGAATTGGTCAATAATCTCCCAACAGCCTGATGGCTCGTCGGGAGATGGGTTTAAATACCCGAACTCACAAATTTGCAATCAGATTGCAGATTTGAAAAAAATTGGATTTAGGGATAAAGCGACTGCAACTCTCTCCATCGATCTCCGCTGATCCCCTATCTCTGTCCATCTCCATTGACTGCACTTCTTCTTTGTCGAGTTCCATCATCGACCGCACCTCTCCGATCTCCATCCATTTGTTTGTCATTTTAACTAAATCCGGCTGTCTAAGTAAGTTTCGCTTCATTTTAATTTTTCATATGATTTAGGTTAGGGTTTTCTTATTTTTTGTTTTTCTGCTCTGATTCTTAGAGTTTGATATCTTTATTTTATTTCAAATTATTGACATTTTTGTATAAGGCTAGAAATTGGTAATACCTTGATTATTATTGGTTTCCTAACCCTTTTACTTGGATTTATTTCGTATCTAACAATAATTACCTAAATTTTATGGGGAGAAAAGCACTTACAAGTCTATTTGATTTAGAAAGTGAAAATCGATGAGTGTGATTCATGGAAGCTTTCAAAAACTTGATGCAAATGTTATAACTAGCTTTGTTTTAGGTAATTATCTAGGTGTTGTTTATGTTTATGAATTGTAAAAGTATGTGTCTTGCTAAGTTTGAATGTTGTGTTCATAAAGTTTGAATGTTAGGAGAGGAAGGGGGAGAAAGGGGTGGAATTACATTTATTCATCAAAGTTAGATTTGGTGTAGTTTGGTTATTAGAATTGTTTTGTAGGACTCATTAGATTAGCCAAGTTTGATTCCTAAGCTTGTGGTTCTTGTGTTTTTGTTTGGCGAGGAGGGGGAGGTTGAAATCATATAGCTAGCTTTGTTTTAGGTAATTATCTAAGTATTTCTTATATTTATGAATTGTAAAAGTACGTGTCTTGCTAAGTTCGAATGTTGTGTTCATGGAGTTTGGATATTGGGGGGAGAGGGATTGGATTGCATTTATTCATCAAGTTTAAACTTACACTCATTTTAAAATTGTTCATTGAAGTAGGTTGAATTGTTAATAAGTGTAAGTATGTTGTTTTTGTGCGTTTGTGGAGGGGTGATGTGAAATATTAATAATTTGGGCTTGATTGGTATCTTAGAATTGTTTGTAAAATTCGTTGAAGTGGGTTGAATTATTAATAAGTGTAAGTTTGTTGTTTTTATGTATTTGTGGGAGAGTGGTTGCGAAATGTTAATAATTTGGGTTTGTGTAGTGTCTTAGAATTGTTTGTAGGATTCATTGGAGTGGGTTGATAATATAATCTAATGTCTTAACTTAATTATATTGTAGGTAAATTTGATACTTTTGAGGTACTTTTCATGGTCATAAGTTACGTGTAAACACACTTCTCTTGTACTTTCTATATATGTAAACATTAATTATTTTTTAGTATACACCCATCTCTCTTATATGTAACAATAATATTAACAATAATTTTGGTTGCTTTTTGAATATATGTGAAAGTTTTTACCTTGCTCAATTATCATGGATTTGGGTTCTAAGTTTTAGGTTATGAATATCAATATTAAAATAATTAACTTAATTCTTAATATTCTAAAAAAATCTCCCAACAATTAAACGCCTCATTGGGAGATTAATGAGCAATTTAGACATAATGATACTAATAGAATATTGCATGATTCATAATTTCATTAGATTGAATGATTGTCAAAATAATCTATTAAATTACTTTAGCAATGAATCAAATGGTTGTTGAAGATATGCAGAGTTTGCTAGAGAATTTGTAGAGTAGTATAATAGAGATAGTTGTGAGTTGAAATATTTTAAGACATTGCTATTGTTTTTAGTCGAAATAATTTAGAAATTGCTCGAGTGAGAGATAATTGCCGATCAAATTTGGGCAACATTTGAAGATGCAAATTTGCTATTGTTCTTAAGTGTGCATCAAGGCTTGTTTGTATTAGATGATATAAACTTTTGATTAAAAAAAAATCAATGTTTAATGTACGACATATCTTTTTTATATTATATTATTTAAAAAAATAAGAAACAAAAAACGGTTATCAAACAAGTTTTGTTTTTATTTCTTTTTTTCGAGAAACGGGAAACAAGAATAATTATCAAACGTATTCCTATTTCTAGTTCTTAAAAAGTCGGAAATAAGAAACAAGAAACAGAAAATGGGAACTTATCAACCGGATCCTAATTATCTCATGCACCAAGTGAGCTCTCAAATGTCTGTTGGGGTTGATGCCCTAAATCTCGTTGGTCTTGTAGTTTGTAATTCTACTGTACAAACAATTATTTATTTAATAAAATAAGAGGTATTTTATTTGACACTTAGTAACATTAACCCACAAAACCAATAAATTAAGATCCAAGGTTATCTTCTGTAACTTAAATATGTATGTGGGGACATAAAGGTGGATCGTGTTTAAGTGATAACCTAAACGATTTGTAGTAGATAGATAAGGTTTGGTACTGTATTTTAGTGACACTACGAATATGATCCGCTTTGTAGTTGTTACAATTGTTATAAAGTACTACGAATGATCTGATCCTGATAATTCATGTAGAGACATGTGAGCAGGGGTGTTCTATACAAAGGGTTTGTATAAGACCGAACCACGAAATGAATAGTCTTTCTATATAACACCGTTGATAGAACAAACTTACATTTCACCAGAATGACCATAAGTGACTTGACCTGAATCTTGAATGAGTTGTGAACTCTTGTCTATGAAGGCGGTCTTTTGATCTGCATGGGTGAGAGTGTCCTGTATCGCCAACTTAATATACCTACCATTTTGGGAATTCTACTAATTTGGGAGCCGGGAACGCAAATTCACAAGAAGGAATTCACTCATTCCCTAATGTTAGGGTAAGTAAAGAAATTGTTCCCTTAATGGCTGATTCTAGGACTTGAACAATGTGGCGCCACACCCTCTCCTAAGTCGAGAAGGGTTTTGGTCATAGTTGGACTATGACTTATTGTTCATTAGAGGGATCAGTGGTACTTAAAAAGTTTGATATAACTACAAGGGTAAAACGGTAATTTTGACATAGCTATACTTACGAGCAATTTGTGAAGGGTCAATGCACCATTGATTAGTTATATCCAATGGACTCAGAAATATATCTGTAGTGCGAAGAGTGCAGCTATCGGTTTTTAATGGAGTGACGACAATTAATGGAAGTTGGTTAAAGAGTTTAATTATGGTTAAAGAGTTTAATTAATTAATCAAGTACCATTGGAGCTTCAATCTATAGGTTCATAAAGTCCTCTCAGTAGCTCAACTGAGATTAACGAGAATCAAACTAATTTTGGATTAAGTTGAATATTCAAATAAACATAGACCTATAGTTTTTATATGAATCACATTCATATAATTAATATTTGAATCATATTCAAATATTTATTTTCTCTCAAATAAAATCTTATATTATAATATATCATATACATTATATTAATTATATATTCAAATATTTATTATATGAATGTGATTCATATAAAAACTATAGGTTAAATTTAATATGAATTTGATTCATATTAAATACTATAGGTTAAATGAGAGAATAATAAACTATAGGTTATATTATATGTTATATAATATAAATTATAGTTTATGTATTATATTTGATATAATATAAGGTTTGTTATATATATTAAATTAGTTGATATATATATATATATATATATATATATATATATATATACTTATATTTATATTAAATTCATTTTTTGAATTTAAAATTAAATAATGGAGAGGAAGTTATAACTTGCCCAACCCACACTCTCATAATGAACGTGAAAATTGATTTCATGTAAAGAGATCATTAAGACAAAAACTTCATCTTCTTCACAGAAGCTTTAAGAATTTTTGTACTCTTAAGTTTCTCTATACAATCATCTCAAGAACAAAAATCCTTCTCTTCCAAAATTAAAACAAAGTCTACCCCTTTCATCGATTCTCACCCTTCGAGAATACCAAGGATTCCACGTGGTGATGTCCAATTTGGTTTGCTATGTTCCTTTGCGTGTTTGTGAGTTTGTTGAAGAAGAAGTTCGTTCGAACAATACGTAATGAAAGAGGAACGTGAAGAATTAAGTCTTCAAGGGTAAGTGTTACTCTCCCCTTAGTTTCTCTCTTTGTTCTGTGAAGAAGCATGTTGTTTGTTTGAATGTTTATCGTCATGTTTCCATCTTCCATGTATTTTATATTGTTATGTAAAATTGAAATTAGAGACACGATGCCTTTCACGTTTCTGTTTTGGTTTTCAAAAACCTTAATTAATGATGTGCAACATATTACTCATTTGGAATATAGGGTTTCCTTATTTAATTCCCCTTTAAGCAAAAATCTTCCCTTTAGGCTTTCCAATAATAAGGATTGGAAAAGTTTTTAGTTGAATGTATGCTCAATCCATTTTCTCATTTTCTCCTAAGTCTTGTCGAAGCCCTATAGAATAGAAGAATTGAATAAATGAATTCCCAATTTTAATTTGTGGAAAGCTTTTTCATATCTAATATGAGTAACATAGTTGATTAGTATATGTCATCTTTTAAGTACTGGGTGTTTTAACGATAAGGGCAATGTACGTTTCATTCACATTTAGGTTGACTATGGGTGAATAGAGCTAGGTTGAAAACCGACTCGATTGATTGATTGAAACTGACTTGATTGAGGTCGGTTTTTTGGGAGCTTTGTGATACATGCCAAACAATGCATGTTTTTAGGCCTTTATTTTCATACTTTTACTAAGAAAAATGGACTGCTACATATTTTTTTCCCTTAAATTTAGTCTTAATTAGTTAAAAGAGCTCATGAGAGTCTTAGTGATCTTAAAAGATGTTATTTACTGATTTCAAGATGATTTTGTGGACTTTGGTAGGTGATTTGACCCGATTAAATATTTTTGTTCAATGCAGTCACATCGCCAGACTTCTTTGTGGCCGCATCACTGAACCCTAATTTTTCATAACTCAACCCAATTAATGGTGGTTGCTTAAAAAAATAGAGCAGCTTCGCGATGCTACTTAGAGCGTCGTGACGCTCTGGAAATAAGCGTGTGTTATACTAATTTCTTTAGGCAGTGTTACAACGTTACCTCGCAGCGTCGCAACACTACAACTACTGTCTATAAAAGAGTTCTTCCATCGATTTGGAAAAAAGGTTGGTTTTGGGGGGCTGTTTTAGGGTTTTTGTCATAGCTCGTCAAGGCCACCATGGGGAGTTAATTTCTTGATAAAGGTGACATCTCTAAACTTCCATCGGAGTGGAGATTTGAAAAGATCATTAGAGAGAAATCCTGAGCTTAAGGACGACAGTCGATAGCATGGCTTGCATTTTCTTCCCTCTTTTATTTTTTTGTTCCTTTGAATTTAGGTATGATATGAACGGTCTTTATTTATATCGTTTTCATGAACGGTAAACTTCCATCAGAGTGGAGATTTGAAAAGATCATTAGAGAGAAATCCTGAGCTTGAGGACGACAGTCGATAGCATGGCTTGCATTTTCTTCCCTCTTTTATTTTTTGTTCCTTTGTATTTAGGTATGATATGAACGGTCTTTATTTATATCGCTTTCATGAATGGTTGATTTGTAGTCCTTAGGGTTTTGATGTAATTTTTGGATTGTGAACTTTGTTGATTATTCTTGAATTTATTGGATGTTTAAACTATTTTGACATGCTTATGTTTAATGCATTTGAACAATTAGCTACGATTTGAATTATTTTAATTTGATGTCGTGCTTGAGAGAGAGGGCATTAGATGGCAACTAGCATGTCAAACTATTAACCAACTATGCATGAAAATGATAGAAGGTTAATAGAATTGATAATAGAGGAACCTAATGTTGCGCCTAATTAATCGATTGTATGAGAATGAGTTGATATTTAGGTGTGAGAAAGGGTTGAGGTCGATAGAGGATACCTGGATAAAAGACTCTTAGGTCTATAGTTAGCATAAAATGAACTCGAGGTCTAAATAATTAATTTAGCTGATCCATCAATGAAATTATCACCCTAGGACGTGTCTTTGTCTAGTTTAGCCTCGATGTTATTTGTTTTGCTTTCTAGGATTAAATTAGTTAAATTTTCATCACAGTCTGGTCCCCTAAATAAAATTACAAGAATCTCTAAAAAACTAAGAGTGAGTCAAACCAATTCCCTAAAAAATGATACTCAATCTTAAACGTTTAAAATTATATTATAATTTGACGTGCGCGATTGCGCCCCATCAATCATGGGCTTATAAGGGAGGACACTATCTCCAATGGTATGAGACCTTTTGGGTGAAACCAAAAGTAGAACCATGAAGGTGTATGCCTAAAGTGGACAATATCATACCATTGTGGAGATATCTAGAGGTTCATTGCCCCTAACAAATTGGTATTAGAATCATGCCCTGATGTAGCCATGTCGATGGAATCCTCGTGTATCAAACAAAGAAGTTAAGCCACAGAAGATGTAGTCATGGTAGAGTACCCATCCATGGTTAAGCTTCAGATGGGCAGTGTAGCAAGTATAGTTCGGATCGATGACTACTCCGTGGTTGAGTTATGGGTGCACTCAAGTGTGATTCAGAGTTCAGATGACAATTTAAAGGAAGGCTTAGAGGTCCTTTCTTTAAGGGGAGGATTGTTTGGGAATGTGATCAAAGTTCCACATCCCTTAAATAAGTGGATGATCAAAGGTTTTTAAGGGAGGACAACTTTCACCAATGGTATGAAGCCTTTTGGGTGAAACCAAAAGTAAAGCCATGAGGATGTATGCCCAAAGTAGACAATATCATACAATTGTGAAGATATCTAGAGGTTAATTGTCCCTAACAGAAATTTTCAACATCAACTATGAAAACCAATGGAGACGTAGATTTTCCTCATCAGTTACTTAGATGTTTAGCTCAGGTAATAAAATTTCTATTGTCAAACTTAATAATGATAATTTTCTTCTATGAAAATTTTCTGCCCTAGAAGGGGTTGATCTTAAAAAATATCTTCATGAATATATTAAACCACCACCAAAATTTTTTATGAGCGAAAATGATGAAACCTCATTTTCATCAATACACTAACTCCAAATCCTTAGTAAAAAACACCAAGATCGTCTTATTTCTTCGTGGATTCTTGATTATGAGCGAAAGATGTTTAAATCATATGTTGCATTGTACTTTAAGAAAGGAAATTTGGGCCACTTTCCAAGAGATTATAGTAATAGATGTTCTTGCCTTGTGCGATGCAATTTAAGAAACAAAATACAAAACATAAAGAAAGAGACATGACTCTGAAAGAATTTTTATGAAGATTTTGTGTGTGTGTTGTATCCATTGAAATAGAGTTTAGTCAGCTATTCACGTACCATTGAACTACCAAGGGGACCTTCTGTAGCTTGAAGCTTCAGTGATACGTGAATAACTAGCTAAACTCTTTAATCACGATATCCACCATCTATTAACTATCGGTCACTCCACTAAAGAACGACAGCTGCACTTTTCGCACTACAGATATATTTCTATGTCTATTGGATATGACCAATCAACAGTGCGATGACCCTTCACAAATTGCTCGTAAGTACAACTGGACCAAAATTACCATTTTGCCCCTATGTTACATCTAACTCTTTAAATACCAATGATTCCTCTAATGAACAATAAGTCATAGTACAACTATGACTAAGTCCCTCTCGGACCAGGAGAGGGTGTGGCCACATTGTTCAAGCCCTGGAATCAGCCCTTAAGGGAGCAATTTATCTACTTACCTTGACATCAGAAAAAGTATGAATTTCGTCTTGTGTAGCTGTGTTCCTAACTCCCCATTCCGATGAATCCCCAAAATGATGGGCTCAATTGAGTTGGCAATTTGGCCACTTTCGCTCATACAAATCAAAAGATTGCCTTCATGAGCAGAAGTTCGCAGCTCACTCAGGATTCAAATCATGTCATTTATAGTCATCCTAGTGAAATGTAATTCTCTACTATTAACGATGTTATATAATGAGACTAATCATTTCGTGGTCCGATCTTATACAAACTCTTTGTATAGGATACCCTCACTCACATGTCTCCACATGAATGATCAGGATCAAATCATTTATAGCACTTTATAACACTTATAACATCTACAAAACGGATTGTATTCGTAGTGTCACCAGGAAGGTATCCAGTCTTATCCATCTACTACAAATCATTTAGGTTATTACTTAAACAAAATCCACCTGTATGTCTCTATATACTTGTTTAAATTACATAAAATAACCTAGGATATTAGTTTATTGGATTAAGTGTATGCTCATAGAAAAACAATTATTTTATTAATAACAATTTGTTTATACAATGTTTACAAACTACAAGAATACAAAAGATTTAGGATACCGATATTTAGGACACCAATCTCAACAACCCTGATGCATCAGCTGTAGGCAACCTTATGTATCCCATGTTGTGTACAAGGCCTAACATTTCTATGCAGTAGGGATTGTCAGTAGATATCAATTCAATCTAGGATTTGATCACTGGATTGTGGTCAAGACAATCCTCAAGTATCTAAAGAGAACGAGGGACTATATGCTTGTATATGGGGCTAAGGATTAGATCCTTGTAGGATACAGAGACTCTGATTTTCAGACTAATAAGGATGCAAAGAAACCCACATCAGGACTAGTGTTCACTCTTAATGGAGAAGTTGTAATATGGTGAAGCATCAAGCAAGAATGCATCGCGGACTCTACAATGAAAGCTGAATATGTAGCTACTTGTGAAGCTAAGGAATATGTTTGGCTAAGGAAGTTCCTGACTGATTTAGAAGTCGTTCTAAATATGTTTTTATCCATCACACTTTACTGTGATAAGAGTGAGGCTATGGCAAATTGTAAGGAACTAAGGAGACATAAGAGAGGCAAAAAAATTGAAAGAAAATATGACTTAATTAAAGAGATTGTGCAGCGAGGTGACGTGACAGTCACAAAGATAGCTTTGGAGCACAACATTGTTAATCTATTTACAAGGGCTCTCACAGCTAAAGTATTTAAGGGTCGTCTAGAAAGTCCAGGTCTATGAGATATGCGTCATATTGTCTAGGGCAAGTGGGAGATATTGTTGGATATAGTATATGCCCTAGTTTATTGTATTGTGTACTTCAAATTTGTATTGTACTTTGTTTTGTACACCTACTAGTTTTAGGACAAGTGAGAGATTGTTGGGATTAGTGCCCTAAATCTCATAGATCTCGTAGTTTGTAATCTTGAATAAATGAAATTGTTTACTTAGTAAAATAAAGAGTTATGGATTAATTTGAATCACCTAAATTAAATAAGGGAATATAAATTAATTGTATGAGATGCAATGAATGTAATGTATATGGATTCTTTATAATATAAAGTTAATTTGTTAATAATATTTAAAAATTAAACTTTATGATATAAGAGATATATATTTGAACAAGATTCAAATATAAATTATATGTATGAGATTCATATAAAAATACAGGTTAAAATTAATATGAAAGAAATTCATATTAAAATTATAGGTTATGATGGATTATATTTGAATATGATTCAAAAATAATTTTAGTTAAATATGTGATAAAACTTAATGATTAAGCAAATGTTAATTATTTATTATTATTATTTATTTAGTTATATATTAAATTAGATTTAATATAAATTAAATAAATAAGTTACATAAGATAACTCCATAAGGAGTTATCTAATGAGTTAATGGAGGGGAATTATAGCTCATATTCCAATTAACTCCCTCTCTCTTAAAATGAGAATTATGCAGAGAAATTTTTTTTTTTTTTTCTGAAGTATCATTTGCAAGATCTCTTAATTCACAGAATAAAAACTCTCTCTCTTAGAAAAGTGTTTTATAGAGAAATTCTTTTATAAAATCATCTTCCCTTCTCTAAAAACTTGGATCCCACTATCCAGTTCTTGCTTGAGTATAGCAAGGTAACACTAATGGTAGTGTCCCTTTGGTTAGTTCTTGTTCGAGGAAGAGATTTGAAGTTTATAAGAGTTCATAGGGGAAGGATTTTAATTGAAGACGGTCTTCAAAGGTAAAATTTCTTTCCTCTGTAAATGCATGCTTTAGAATGTTTATCCTATATCTTGTATATCTTCTTTGTTTTTCTTGATTTTCCAAAATTGAAGTCATTGGCATCAGCATGTGAGCCCTAAAACCTTGGATAAATTCTCTAAGTTGATTTTGATATAAATGACATATTTTAGGGTTAAAAGACCTATAGTTGTACTTAAGGATAAAGATAAGGATTCGACTAAATATTAATAGGAAAAGGGTTAGACTCAACCTATGTAGCATGTGTTGAGCCACCTATGAGCAAGTTCAACTCATCAAAACTTAAAAATACCTACTTAAGGATCATGTGCAACACATCATGCCTAGAGAGTTTAACATATTCTCATTTCTTTAGCATTGAACGTATATCTTAATAGTCAAGAGTAACATTGAGCGCACATCGTAGGTTACCTTGAATGTATGAGAAGGCCATCATGAATGCATACTTGAGACAATAGGGAGTTTTTTTTGTATTTTCAAAAACTCAAGGAAGTATAAGCAAGAGAGGAACCATGTGTTGAGAAAGCCAAAACCAAGAGAGATAGGGATATGAGCAGTATGTTAAACACATGGTAGGGGGAAGGTGAAGGAGTATAAAAGCATCTCTATTATATATGTGTTCACTTAGTTGTTGCATGAGGAGGTAGGGGATAAATTGACAGTTGGAGCCAAGTAAATTTTAGAAGTAGAAGGTGGTTGGATAGGAGAAAATTTGACAAAGTCTAAGGTAGTGGTGGCTATTTTTGAGTAAGTAAGAGAACAAAATAAATTTTGGTTTAGCCACCTCAAAAGAGAGGTGTGTGTGGGATGATTTTAGAAAGACACGTAGTGAAGGATAAAAGAAAGAGGTGGCAGTGCAAGAATTAAGGAAAAAATTGGTTCGTCAGACACATGGTATTAAAAAAAGAAATAGGGCCAGTGTAAACAAATCCTTCATGCAAAATCCGATTTTTCTGAAGGAAATGAAAGAGAGATGGATGAGGAAGAAGACCTAAGGCTGACGTGAGATTTTATGACTGGAGAGATTGGGAATATTGAAGAAATTCGAGGGTGGTCAGAAGAAAGGGCAAAATCAGTGAATTCTAATTTTGATGGTTGTTTGGAGCATTTTTCGTGCGACTTAATCCTTCAAATTTAAAAGGGAAGTAGGGTTGTTTGGAGGTTGAAGAAGACTACTGCCACGTGCACATCTACCCATCTAACGCCCAACCTCAGTTGTACACATCACGTATTGATGCCACCATACGCGCACATTGCCTCATGCATCGTGCGACGCATTCCCCACATTCGCGTGCACGCATCATGCACCTCATCATTCTTAACGAGTTGGTCGAACGCATCCCTATCTTGCCATCCACGCATGCCTTGCCATCACCCAACATGCATCCAGTGCCCCACCTACACACATTTGACGCCTGTCCATTGTCACGCGCCAACACCTTGTTGTTGCCCATCAATGCCTGTCAACCTTCTTCTAAAAGTCAATTGGTTTGTTATGGGCCATTTAGATTAGGTTGAAATTAGAGAAGTCAAGAATGCAAAAAGGAGCTGGTTGAACTACGAATGGTTTATTTTCAAATGTTTTGATTAATATTCTATATATATAGGAATATTAGAGTTTTGGTTCTGATCATGAAAGCTCATGTTTGTAATGGATTTGATGGAAATAGATTTCAAACCACTGGATTATGTACCTAGGTAATGTCAACGTGCCTCGTGTACGTTTGGAAAATGTCAACATGTGCACATGAGATGGGTTGTATTTACGTTGCATATGATATACCAGTGGAGTAATTGGTACATGGTTTGGTGTGGTTTTGTGAACTTGGTTGGGGTTTAAATAGATTTCATCTCTGATATGTTTGAGGAAACTTATGATCATGCCATTGCACTAATTTTTATATGTTTCAATTTCTTGACTATGATGATGGTTTGGAATGCATTTCATTGTATGATGTCTTATAAATATTTGAGTTGACTTAAATGATTTGATAAATATTTTTGAAAAGGAAAATCTTTTGTGCTTATTAAAATACCACTCATTGGGCTTCCCAGTTTATTTTTTTTTGTTTTGCTTTTTCCCTAGGTAGCAGAAGAGTTATGGGTGCCACTTGAAGTCGAGGTCTGCCACTGCATTGGTCTTCTGACATAGTTCCAGTATCTTGTATTTCTTGTATATAGTTGATTTTAGGACATGTAAAATAATTCATATGGATGTTAGAGTTGGTTGTTTGAGTGAACGATAATTTAAATAATGTTGTTGTTAAAATAAATATAAGGAGTTACCAAATAAAATAGGTTTAAGTAGACAATAAATATCATAAAAGGGTTAGTATTTACTATCTTTACATCTTCTAGGTTGAAGAGGTAATATGGGTGGGGGTATGACACGACATTTACATATTTCTGCATTGGGATTTGATCCCTTCATGGACTTCAAAAATGTTACCATTTTCAATGTAATGGTCAAGTAATCTAATTCTTGACACATTTTCAATGTAATCTATGTTTTTTTTCCAAATTAAATATTCAAGTTTAATTTTCATTTCTCATTGCCTGCATTACATGTGTTCCAATAAGACAATATCATCAATTAAAATAAACAATTGCACATATTTCAGGTCTACATATCAACCCAATATATCCAACGTAACAATTTAGTTTACAAAAAAAAAAAAAAAAAAAAAGTTTTCGGCATTCCCATGTAGCCACATACACAAAATTTATAAAATGTCCATCAGATATAACGACTTAAATATTCAGCCCATTTCACGCGTACTTCATCCAATTCAAGTTGCGAGTACAAGCTTCTCGTATCGATCTATAAAACATAAAAAGTCAAATATATATTTATTTACTATTTACACTATTTATAATGTTACAATATATATAAGTAGTTTAAAGACATACCCCATCTGTGATAATATTCTTCTTTTTAGTCACGATTTCTTGAATATATCTCATAACATAATACCCACATTCGATAGTTCCCACTTGTAAAGGACACTACAATACAAAGCCAATAATTAATAAATATCATACAGATGCACTAAATAAACATCATTCTGTTAATTTTTTTAATGTTCTTATACTTGCCTTTACTGTTTTCCAGAATGTGGTTTTCCGAGTTTTTTGCAAATTCTTTTGAGACTGAAAAATGGTCATTGCCCTACATTCACCAAAGAGTATAGTATAATATTCAGAATGAAATAAACTTTACACCAAAAAAAAAAAAAAAACTCAAGCAAAGTTAGCTTACATATTTGTTATGTATTTGTTATCTTCTCACGAACTTGTTATCATTGAGTCAAGATAGTACACTACGTCATCATATGCATTAATAACAATTAATGACTGATGATCACTAAATAAAATACACAACTAATCAGTATGGAACATGAAGGTAGCTCATTATATTAAGGTAGAACATGAGTATAAGGAGCTTTCAAGTACAATGATCCCAACACAATTCTACATTGGAAAAAAAATAAGAAAAGGTAGAACATAAGTATAAGGAGCAATAACTAATTATACTTACTGGGGATTATAAGGAGCAATAAATAATTGATCGTGTTCGGAAGCCATTAATCTACTACAAAGGTTCTAACTCTAACTTCTCGAGTATTTTGGCTCGCGAATATAAGAGATGGGTCTACAAAAATATACTTCGACCCTTTATTTGAATCAACAATGAACAAGTGTAGGTACCTACACTAATAGATCGAACACATTAACTTATACTAATTAATAAAGTGATAATATATCATAAACAAATAACATTTACTTACGCGATATAAGCCACCATTGATAAAGTCTTCACTTTTTGCATGCTACAAAATTCGATCACACCTTCTCACAGATCATAACTCTTTCGGCCAAAACCAAAGAGCTCAACAGGTAGTTGGAAGGAAATACTAGTCTCATCAACCATTACCTTTTTAGCGTATTTAAGAATAGACTTCAAGGATATTGATAAATTGGATGGTGCACTAGTAACTTCATTCTCTTGCAGCATCGTCCTTGAAGCTTTTTCCTAATATAATGAAGATAGAACATGAGTAGAATGTTTATTCCTA
Organism: Benincasa hispida; assembly: GCF_027475165.1. Taxonomy (NCBI): domain Eukaryota; kingdom Viridiplantae; phylum Streptophyta; class Magnoliopsida; order Cucurbitales; family Cucurbitaceae; genus Benincasa; species Benincasa hispida. Next base: position 27,398,809 of record NC_143489.1, on the reverse strand, counting down.
AATAAGATAGAAGAACATGGGACTTATACAATTCACCTTCAAGATCGGTGGTACACTAATAGTGATCACTTCCTCATTCTTTCCCGCATTCTTGGACCATCGACCATCACTTGGATCCTCAACATAAAACACTTGTCTTGCCTAGGATGCCAGTATGAAAGAGTCATTCTTGTGACCTATTTTATTTAGTCAACTAACACAAAACCAAGCTCATCAGTTTTGATGCCACCATCGTTATCAACCCAATCACATTTAAAAATGGCAACCTTAAATGTATTATAATTTAGTTCCTAAATATCTTGATCACCCCATAAAAGGACATGTCTCCAATTATAGGATTTTTATCTTTTGAGCTAGATACTTGCATTGTTTTTGCACTTAAACTAACCCCACTATTTTGTACACTTTTATTTTTGTCATATGACTTTGTGTGATAGTGGCATCCATTAATAACATAGCTATTGTATGTAGTCACAATTGGATGGGGACCATGGGTAATCCACCTCAAGTTATCTGATACCTCCACATCTCCCATTTCAAGTTCATTTCCAACCTAGGAGCCAAAAGGTTACATAATTAAAATATAAGTGACAAAATGTTATGTTAAATAGTATAGTTAATGTTTTACCTTTTCTCGTAACCAAGATATGAAATTTTGATTATGTTCATCTTGAATCCATTTCTGATTTTTTGATCTAATTGAGAGTTGTAATTCCATTGTCATATGTTTCCTTATGAAAAAAAGAAAAAAGAAAAATATTCATATATAATTATTTTCAAATTCATGTATTTAATGAAGTAAATGGATCCAAGTCACAATAACTTACTCTATTTATGGTTACACATCAATTGTATTCTCCAAGACATATCAATGGGCTTGGTATAAGAGATCTCGTTCAGGTATGTAAGGAACTCCACTTGACAATGGTCAACCAATTTCTGAATTGCCTGAATTGTCTCTTAACTTTTGACACCCAAGTCCAATACGATCTACTCCACATAAAAATTCCGAACAAAATTCAACAGTTTCTTCTAATATATAACTTTTAGAAATACAACCTTCTGGATGATGCCTATTCCTCACAGAGTTTTTAATCACTTTCATGAACCTTTCAAAGGGATACATCCATCGCAAATATATAGGCCCACAAAGTTTGATTTCTCTAACAATGTGTACTGTGAGATGCACCATTATTGTGAAGAATGAGGAAGGAAAATACTTCTCTAATAAACATAATGTAATCACGATGTCTTCTTGCAACTTCTCTAATTGTATTTTGTTACATATAGAATTAAAAAAAATACACAGATGAGTTATCGCATATCGAATATGTTTTGGTAGCACAGATCTAATGGCAATAGGGAGCAATTGTTGTAAGAGCACATGATAATCATGAAATTTTAGACCATTGAGTTTTCCATTGACACAAGATTCTAACATTGGAAGAGTAACCCTTAGGAACCTTAATTTCTGAATAATGTCTTCAAAACACAACATTTTTCTTCTCTAGTAATAGTATAACAAGCAGGGGAAAGGAAGATTTTTTTATCCCCATTAATAGGTGCAAGCTCTGGTCAAATTTTTAAATCAGCTAAATCACGTCTAACACTCAATCTGTCTTTTGTTTTTCTTGGAATATCAAGAAGTGTACCTATGATATTCATGCAAACATTTTTCTTGATATGCATCGCATCTAAACAATGTCTAACATAGAGATGTTTCCAATAAGAGAGTTCGAAAAAAAACAGACATCTTATTCCAACAACCTTTGGTACCTCCTTTTATGATATTTCTTTTGTTCTTTTTTTCTTTTTTTTTTTTTTCTTCTTTGAAAATCAAGATCTTTAGTTTTTTCAAATACAAACTCCCCAAACAAAGGTTCTAGAATACTTCCAAGTTCTCTCTAACCATCAAATGATTTCTTTTGACGACAAAAATGATGATTTTGTGCTAGAAATTTTCAATGGCCAAGGTATGCAATTTTTCCCCATGTTTCAGTCTTAGTGAAGTTGTGTTATCTCCACAAACTAGACATGCCTTATAACTTTTGACACTACATCCACTAAGGTTTCCATAAGTTCGAAAATCATTGATTGTCCACAATAGAACTGTTCTTAAATTGAATAGTTCCTCTTGATAAGCATCATAATATCGCACACCAGTTTTCCACAGAAGTTTTAAATCATCAATCAATGGCTTTAAGTATATCCCAATGTCATCCCCTAGTTGTTTTGACATGAAATCAATATTGATAACATCATAAACTTTTTTTCATACACAACCATGGAGGAAGATTATAAATGGTCATCACAACTGGCGAACAACTATACTTAGAGCTCATATTACTATGTGGATTTATTCCATCTACTAACAATGCTAAACGAAGATTCCTAGGTTCATAACTAAAGTCCGGCCACATAGTGTCAACTAACTTCCAAGCTAGGGAGTCTGCAGGGTGATGTAATTTATCATCCATTTCTCTCTCATTAGCATGTCAAGTCAGGTTTTTAGCACATTCAACACTTCTAAACATCCGTTGAAAGTGTGGTATAGGAGGAAAATAACACATTATTTTGGTAGGGTTTTTCTTCTTCTTATTTGTGTCTTTAACATATTTTCATCTTGACTCACCACATTCAGGACACACAATTGCATTGGCATATTCCTTTCGATACAAGCAACAATTATTAGGGCATGCATGAATCTTTTCATATTCCAATCCTAATGCACCAAATGTTTTCTTTAATTCATACATTGATGCAGAGAGTGTTAGGATTGGTATCCTAATTCTCCCGGAGTCTCATTGTTTTGTAAAGATACATATTGTTTGATGAATAAAATAAATGTTATTTAATTCTAGCATTTACTCATATCCAATTAACAAAGCTCCTTGGTTATCTTATGTGAACTTAAGCATGTATATGTGATATACAAGTGGATCATGCCTTAAGTGATAACCTAAATAGGTCTGTAGTATAAGGATTAAGGTGGGATACCTGATCCTCGTGACACTATGGATACGGTCTGCTTTGTAGAGGTTTGCAAGTTTATAAACTACTACAGATGGTAGATCCTAACCATTCATGTGGAGACGTGCGAACGGAGGTATCCTATACAAAGAGTTTGTATACGACCTGGACCACGAGATTACTAGACTCTATATATAACGTCATTGATACTAGAGACTTACATCTTACCTAAACGACCATAGGTGATATAACCTCAATCCTGACTGTTTTGGGAACTACTACCTTTGAGGGTGATCCTTTGATTAGTATGGGTGAGAGTGGTCAGATTGCCAACTCAACATGCCTACCTTTTTGGGGACTTATCTGATCTGGGAGCTAGGAACTCAATCCACAAGATGGAATTCACTCTTTTCTCGAAGCAGGGATAAGTAGAAAGATTGCTCCCTTAAAGGCTGATTCCGGGGCTTAAACATAGTGGCCACAGCTTTTCTTTGGAAAAGAAGACTTGGTCATAGTAGGACATGACTTATGTTCATTAGAGGGATCAGTGGTACTTAAGGAATTAGATGTAACTATAGGGGCATAACGATTATTGGCCCAGCTCTACTTACGAGCGATCTGTGAAGGGTTGTCACACTTCTAATTGGTTAAGATGGACACATAATATATTTGTGGTAAGAAGAGTTCAGTCGTCAATCTTTAGTGGAGTGACTGACAGTTAACGGATGGTCGATCCCGTGACTAAAGATTTTAATCAGTTATTCACGTACCGTTGAAGCTTCGAGCTACAGGTTCATAAGGTCCCCTTGGTAGCTCAATGGATTCAATTGAGGATCAGTTCTTGGTATTGATTTGAAATGTTCAAATTGACAAGAGTTATTTTGATTATATATGATATAATCGGTATGATGTATGAGATACATCTAATGGAAGATTAATGTAAATGAGATTTACATTAAGTACCATGGAATAGAAAAAGAACTATGGTTTATATGTTTCATGAGATGAAATATTAAAACTATAGGTTATAAATATAGTATGATAAGTTGGTTATCATTTATATTTATAATAATATTAATTATTGGATAATTAAATCTTTTTCTTTAATAACCAATTAAGTGGGTGGTTATTGGTGGTTCATGGTAACCGTGAGATAAAAAGAAAATTATTTCCTAATTTTAGTAACTTTTGGCAAAAAAAATTTTGGTTTTTCTCTCTCGCAAAAGAAACTCAAGGAAGCTTGTCAAGTAAATACAGATTTACTAAGCGATAGCCTGAGCGAAGTAAACGATCGTGTAGTGTTTTGTAGATGACAGACACTGAGCTAAACGATCGCTTAGCTTTTGTTAGACGATCGTTTAACTTTAGCTAAACGATTGGGCATCGACCTATGCGATATGTTTCTGTCTGCTCCTTCTTGCCCAATCGTGTACACAATTGTTCATTCGTCCTTCGTCTGCCTCATTCCAAGTCCACACAAAGCACACCCTCTGGATTCTTACACCGAGAATACCAAGGTAACCTTCTTGGTGGTGTCATACTCAAGTCGACATCGTCGAGGTTCTATGAAGGCCATTCGTGTTGCTAGGGAGTTTGTGATCGAGGTGGTCGCTGAGGACGAGTGCGAAGTGTTCGTGTAGTGTTGCGGTCGTGTTGTTGCAATGTTTGAGGTTGCTGTGTTCGAGCGTTCGTGAGCAAGGAGCGTGGAGACAAGTCGACAAACGTTCGTAGCACTTTCCTTGTTTATTTGATTGTTCATGTTGTAATTAATGTATTGATTGCATAATTGTATGTTTTGTTTACGACTATAATTTTTAATGTTCATTCATGATTGTAATTTGGAATGATCTATTTTCCACTGCTCATGGAAATCTCGGATTCAATTTCCTTCAATTGGTATCAGAGCCAGGTTGTTCTGATATTCCAAATTACAACTCCGTTTTTAACTCATTTTATAGTCGCAGTGGGTTTCTGCATTTGTGGTTAATCGTTTCCTACATTTGTGGTTGAGTTGATGAATGTTTCGGGTTTAATTGCCTTTTGTTAAGCTTTTTGGTATTACAAAGTGTTAATTTGTAAGGGCCCCTGTGTTTTTGGGCGTAATTAACTTTGTAATCGAGTCTGTAATTCAAAGAGTTTGAGTTAGTCAAGTATTTCGTGATGAAGCTTCGAAGCATGGTGATGCGGTTCTCAACGAAGAATAAGACCAAGCGTTGGTCGTATCGGATAGCCTCAGGTAAACGATCGTTGGGATTTAACTAAGCGATCATTTAGATTTTTCTAGACAATCGTGTAGTATTTTCTAAATGATCGTTTAGCTAATGCTAAGCGATAGGGTAAATCATTTACTCTATAGCATAGCATTGGTTGCCCGATCGCATAGATGATCGTAGTGGGAGCATGTGATGCTCATCATTTAGTAAAAGTCACGCGTTAGACAATCGTGTAATTAGCAAGTTTCATCGTTTAGTTACTACCTGCACGATCGCGCGTATGCGATACGGAGACGCTAGCTAAGCGATTGCTTAGGCGATGGTGCTTCACGGCATCGTAGTCATTTAGAAGATCGCGAAAGGCGGGCATTGTGCAGAGCGCACTAAGCGATCGTGTACTTCAGGCTTCATCGCTTTAGTAAAAGGTACTCGATCATGTAGTAATAGCTAAACGATCGTTTAGTTTTTTCTAAACGATCGTGTAGTAAATGCTAAACGATCATTTAACTCTAGGAGCGCTGGTAAGCGATAGAGCAAAGCGTTTGTTTTATCATATAGACGATCGGGGGTGCTTAGTACACAATGGTTGGAGACGCGATGCTTTGCCCAAGTAGTTCAAGACCCGGTTCACCTGTTTGAACCGAAGACTCCTTGTCTTTCTAATAGTCAACTTTAAGTTTTTGTAATTTTAAGGCAATTTTACCCGGTTCATCAACATTGGTTTTTTTTATACATGTGATGTATGGTACTTATATGCCAAAGTGTTTGACATATAGTTTAAAACCCACCTTAGGTTGTGCAATTATTCATGCATCATGTATTATAAATGTTATAATCAAGCATGAAGAAATTACTTGAAAGCATGCACATGCATCATGAAATATAAGAGTTATATTTTGCATGTAGTGAGCATTATCATGCATCATCCTTTTGTTATAAATGTTATAGTCTAAGGGTGAATGGAAGCATGTTTTGCTTGTTTCATTATTGTTTTGTATAAGTGTTATATAAAAAAAGTAGCAATGAATGAACAATGCATTGAGCATGACACTTAGGCTGTTTATGGCTGTTTATAAGTGTTATGAATATCTTGCATGTGCTAGCTTCGCATTGTGGTTGGTTTCCATTTATAATTGTTATAAAGGAAACTAGACCTAAAATCAATAATTTAGAGTTGCATACGGACTTAGGGTGAACTCAAGTTCTTAAAAGGTTTTTAAAATTGGAATGAGATAGACCTAAGTTCAAATGCTTCTAAAGAGTTTAGCAACCTAGATTGATCTTTTAAAATCGGTTTAATAGGATTAAATTGGTTGAAATAAAAGATTATATTTGTTGTAAACCTATCTATAAGGGACCTTTTGTCTAAGGCGGGTTCTGGCTAGGCTGGGGTTCTTAAGTTGACGGAAACGTAATACCCCTACTTGGGAACCTATCTAGAAAGGTGAATTAGATAAATTTTCAACAAGCATGTGACGTTTTGGTCAAAGACTCCGTTAAAGAGTTTAATGGATGATGATCAAAAGTTGTTTCACTTTCCAAGGTAAAAGTTACTCTTGGGAAAACCTAAAAGTCACTTAGTTAAAATCCTTAGCCATGTTTTTTTCTAAATAACCTAAACCCTAAGTTATAAAACACTCAATGGGAGGAAGAAGCGTATCTGATATGTCTATGATTCCATTCACGTTTCTTCCTGTATGTTCACACCGTAAGATTCATGCTTGGCCTCGTGGTGCCCTAGGAGCATCCCCCTTCAGATGGTGTTTGCATGAGTCAATATCAAGGTGGACGAAGAGAGTGTTTATAGTAAGTGGGTGAAGGGTATGTGTTAGCACGTCCTATGGTCTCTGTCATTGGTTCATACCGTGAGATCATTCTGTATTCCCTCGTGTTGCCTTTGCAAGTGGATGGGTTTTTGTGCAGTTGGTCAAGATCAAGGTGAACTCCAGAAATAGATAGAGTCGCTTTAGGTTTTTCCCTAATCGGATTTTTCCCCTTCGGATTGGCTTTTTGAGGCGGACCTCCAGGGCTTAAAATGGCGGGCCACACTTACGAGAGATTGTTAAGTAAGTTAATGATCTCTTGGCCAAATCAATGATGGCTAGTCGTTATAGGAGCAAAAGTTGTTCTGGTATTAATGACTGATTGAGAACTTTTCAATTCAGAGGAGAGATAACTGACCTCCCTTCAGAGGCTTTTGTCCTAAACCTTTGAAGCATCATTGCGAAACTAGATGTCGCACAGGGTTCATGTTAGTTTTGCTAAAACCTTATTGGATGTTGTTTTGTTTTACAACGGGTATTTGCTTAAAACCTAACGTAGGTCAATGTGTTTTTCTTTTCAGCAACTCGTTAGTATTTCCGTTTAAAGCTTGTAAAATGACCGACTACTTACAGTGGAAAGAATCGTGTGAAACGAATTTTGTTAGCAACTCGTTAGTATTTCCGTTATAGGAGCAAGAGTTGTTCTACTCTCTAAAAGAGGGGACAAGACAGTAATTATAATTTATTGATCTTGGAGTTGTGTTTGGTAGAGAATGATGATTCTGCCTGGATCCTTGATTCAAGTGCTATCAACCATATCAGTTCCTCCTACCAAGGATTCAGTTCCTGGCAAACATTGCCAAAGGGAGAGATGATTCTACGAGTCGGTACTAGTGAGGTTTTTCAGCTGTTGTTGTAGGCAGGCTGAAGTTATTTGTTGACAAGAAACGTTATCTGTTACTGGATAATGTTTTTATAGTTCCACATATTAAGAGGAACTTAATCTTGATTTCTTGCCTCATTGAACAAGGCTATACCGTCTCTTTTTCTGAGAATAAAGTGTTTATTTTCAAGAATGGAATGGAAATTGGTTATGGTTTAATGGAAAATAACTTATATGTACTAAGGTCGTTAGTCATAAAAGCCTTGTTTAACACTGAAATGTTCAGTACGGCAACAACAGCTAAAAGACCAAAGGTTTCTCCTAAGAAAAACGCCCATCTTTGGCATCTTAGGTTAGGTCACATCAACCTCAATAGGATTGAAAAGTTGATGCAAAGTGGATTTCTAAAGTGTTTAGAAGAAAACTTCTTACCGGTATGTGAATCATGCCTCGAAGGCAAGATGACCAAACAACCTTGTACATTCAGACCTCTGTGGTCCGATGAATGTTAGAGCTCGAGGTGGGTATGAATATTTCATCTCTTTCATAGATGATTATTCAAGGTTTAGGTATCTCTACCTAATGCAACGTAAATCTGAAGCCCTTAACAAGTTCAAGGAGTATAAGGCTGAAGTTGAAAACTTGTTAGGTAAAACGATAAAAACACTACGATCTGATCGTGGTGGAGAATATATGGACCTCCAATTCCAGAACTATATGATAGAACTGGGATTGTGTCCCAACTCTTGGCCCCTGGTACACCTCAGCAGAATGGTGTATCAGAAAGGAGAAACAAGACCTTGTTGGACATGGTTCGGTCTATGGTAAGTTATGCTCATCTTCCAGACTCGTTTTGGAGTTATGCAGTGCAGACTGCATGTTATATCCTGAACAATGTTCCCTCGAAAAGTGTTTCTGAAACACCTTTTGAGTTATGGAGAGGCCGTAAAGGTAGTTTACGTCACTTCAGGATTTGGAGCTGTCCGGCACATTTACTAGCGACTAGCCCAAAGAATTTGGAACCGCATTCGAAGGTTTGCCTCTTTGTAGGCTATTGATAACGGGAAGAAATGCACTTTATTACAATACTCAGTTATTAAAAAATACAGGTTTGTATTGATAAAATATATAAGATTGCGTCCAAAAAGCATTAAGTTCATAATATTGCGGTCGTATGCGTCCATCGCATGAAAATAGTTAACTTATGTATTTTTGTGCAGAAATGCGTTGACGCAAGGTGGAAAATGCAATCTAAAGAAATCAATGGCCAAGCGCATCAAAAGATTGCATTAACGCAAGGCTATACGGTCATTTGCACCGCAAGGCTATGCGGACATCTGCGCTTGCAAATATCTACTCAAGAAGGTTGCCACATAGAGCCGGCGTAACTTCGTGGGCGCATCCGGGTGAAAAGCGTAATAAATTATGATGGGACAGAAAACTGATGACGGTCGATTCCGAATTAAGTTGACAAGTTGTTAACGAACTACTGTAGCAAGTACACTCATCTTTTCGGTGAAAAATATTTGGCGCATCAGACAGAGAATTAATGTCATCCCATTAGTGCAATCATAAGAGAGAAGAAGCCTTTCACCCCGAAGCTCTATAAATACCAAAGGCAACCTTCAATGAAGGGTTTCGTCTAGTTCGACATAGATAATTTTCTCCATAGTTAGAAGTAGCCTTATTCATAGTTTTCTTTTATTTTAGAAGGCGGAAGCGAGGAAAGTGAGATTGTACCGAGAGATCGTTCCGGTGAACTTGGAAGAGTGTCGGAAGCGTCGAGATTAGAGAGAGGGCCAACTCCTGCGAAAACAGGAACATCTTTTGAGTAGAATAACAGTATAAAAGCCTTGGGAAGCAAGGAATTGCTACCAGGTACTCTATCTTTATCTTCTGTTGTTATTTTGTACTCCGAACTTATCTATAGAAATGGAATTTACATTTTTTAAAAGAGAGAGAGAGAGAGAAATTTTGTTAACTTCGTTTTTTTTTTTTTTTGACCCTCTCGATGTTTTTCTTTGCAAACGATCAAGGTAAACGATTGCGGAGGCGGTACACGAAGACGCAATTACTTAATTTTGTCACCGCAATCCAAAGAAAGTAGATTTCCACAAAGCAGGATGCATCAACAAATAATACGGGCGACAGTGCAAATTTGGGGGTTATATCTTTCCTTGACTTTATTCTAAATTTTGCACTATCGCATCGCATTTTAATTTTGAAAATTTTATCACCGCATCCTCTTGGGTTACCACAATCATTTGACATTGATCAATTTAGTAAGTCACCGCATGATTTCTCTTTGCCAATAATGATTTCAATGATGAAACGCATGCTTCTATTTTTTCGTATACACTAGAGTCAACTTAATCTTAAGACAGTCACCTCATGAAATATTTCTAGAAGTTAGTGATCTGCTAGCTTTCTTTCAAACTGACCTTTTACGAAACTTCCTAAGAACATCACATGACTTCTTTCAATCTTTTGGCAATGAGGACATTGCCACATTTTAAATTTGTCGGTACGGTATTTATTTTCGACCTTGCTATTGTTAGCCTTATAAAAAAAATCATAACATTGCGATCGGATCCTATTTGTAGTTGGATGTCCGCATGAAACACGTGGGGGCAAGCCAAAACGAAGGTAAGAATCGTGATCAACATTTAAAAAATGACCGCAACTCCGCCAAATGGGTATGAGTTTAGTCTGAGAAAGAACGCCTTGCTCGTAGTTAGATGTTCGCATGACACACGTGGGGACAAGCCAAAATAAAGGCGAGGCACTTGGATCAATGCAAGGTCACAAAAAAAAAATAATAATGTCTAAAATACGCAAGAATAAAAAAAATCATTTAACACCCCAGTGAATTTTTTTTTTTTTTTTTTGAAATAAATCATGCGATATCCTGGAATATAGTAAAATCTTTTTGAAGGTTAAACTTGCGGTCCCTAAATTTTAGAAATATTTTAAGAAGAGACCTGAATAAGAATTAAGGAAATTTTGGCGTATAGGATTTGAATAAGGCATCCTTGAGAAATCTAGGAAAAGAGATTGCGGTCGACTTTCTAAAGAAAATCTTTAGTTTATGCTTGAGGATAAGCATTGTTTAAATTTGGGGGTGTTACAGTACTAAGTTATTAAACAATGCAGGTCTGCGTTGATAAAATATATAAGATTGCTTCCAAAAAGCATTAAGTTCATAATATTGCAGTCGCATGCGTCCATTGCTTGAAAATAGTTAACTTATGTATTTTTGTGCAGAAATGCGTTGACGCAAGGCGGAAAATGCGATCCAAATAAATCAACGGTCGAGCGCATCAAAAGATTGCGTTAACGTAAGGCTATGCGGTCATCTGTGCTCGCAAATATCTGCTCAAGAAGGTTGCCGCATAGAGCCGGCATAACTTGGTGAGCACATCTAGGTGAAAAGTGTAATAAATCACGATGGGACAGAAAGTTGATGACGATCGATTCCGAATTAATTTCACAAGCCGTTAACGAACTACTGTAGCAAGTACACTCAACTTCTCGGTGACAAATATTCGGCGCATCAGACAGAGAATTAATGTCATCCCATCCGTACAATCATAAGAGAGAAGAAGCCTTTCACCCCGAAGCTCTATAAATATCGAAGGAAACCTTCAGTAAAGGGGTTCGTCTAGTTCGATAGTTAGATAATTTTCTCCATAGTTAGAAGTAGCCTTGTTCATAGTTTTCTTTTATTTTAGAAGGCAAAAGCGAGGGAAGTGAGATTGTACCGAGAGATCGTTCCGGTGAACTTGGAAGAGTGCCGGAAGCATCAATATCAGAGAGAGGGTCAACTCCTATGGAAGTAGGAACATCTTTTGAGCAGAATAACAGTGTAAAAGCCTTAGGAAGCAAGGAATTGCTACCAGGCTCTCTATCTTTATCTTCCATTGTCATTTTATACTCCGACTTATCTATAGAAATGGAATTTACATCTTTATATCTGTTTACTCTCTGTACATTACGCATGAGTAGCTAAATCTGTCGAATGGGTTGAGAAGCACTTAGCTAGCATAACTGGGGATCTTCATTCTATGCGATTATCTTGTATTATGTATGCGTCATTCGTCCATTAGAGATACTCGGGAGGGTAGTCTAAGGATAAAATCTAGGATTGGAAAAGTCAGGTTAGAATTTAGGCTCGGGAGAGTCATATTAGAACACATAATCAAGAGATAGGAGCTTAGGAATAAACACTATTTGCTATTAACGCATAGCATACATCCAAAAGATAGGTTATGATTGTATGTGGTCACCTTGTCCTTGTGTGTATCTTGCATCATCGCATAGGCAAGAAGTAGAGACTTAGGAATAAGCTCTATAGACATTATCGCATTCATCGTATGCATCTTAGAATTAGGAGCTACCGCATTTGCATTGAAAAATGATTTGTTGTCGCATGAGTGTAGCATGATCACATAGTTTGAATGCATCTTCGGGAAACGCTAGCTAAAGACCTTCTCAACTCGTTCCTCCGCATACTCAGTGTATCTGTCGCATAATCAATCTTTTCTCAAATCTGCTGCATACTTTTATACTTCAAACAACAACCAACCAAACCATTAATTTATTTGTTACCGCAAAGTTATCTTAAGAATTACCACCCCATATCGTTTTCCTTAGTCCCTGAGTTCGACCTTGGACTTACTAGGAAACTCAGTAGAATTTATACTTGAATTCTGCTGAGAAAACTTGTTGCACAACGCATTTTTTATCACTGCAATTTCTTTCATAATTCCATCGCATAAAATAACGCATCAGCTACCCCAAGGAAACAAGAGATGGATACTTTTATGATCCGAGTGATACTTTTATGATCATAAGCCACAAAGTAAGCTCGCTTTATATGAGATCTCTAGTGAGACTCAGACTGTTGAGGGTTCAATAAAAGTTATTGAGGTCGGTACATCTAGTCAACTAGCTCAAGAGTTGAGACTGCCTCGACGTAGTGAGAAGGTTATAAACCCACCAGATCGCTACATAGGTTTGATGAAGTCCACAACGTCATTATAAATGATGGGGTTGATGATCTATTTTCTTTTAAGAAAGCAATAGAGGATGTTGACAAAGATGAATGGGTTAAAGCCATGAACCAAGAAATGGAGTCTATGTACTTCAATAACATCTGGGAGCTTATTGATCCACCTGATGGAATAAAATCTATTGGGTGTAAGTGGATCTTTAAGCGAAAGAGAGGTGTAGATAGAAAGATGCAACCTTTAAGGCTAGACTCATGGCAAAGGGTTATACCCAGGTTGAGAGAGTTAACTATGAGGAAACTTTCTCACCTGTTGTCATGCTCAAGTCTATCCGGATTTTCCTGTCCATAGCCACATTTTATGATTATGAAATATGGAAAATCGACGTCAAGACTGCCTTTCTTAATGGTAATCTTGAGAAGACCATCTATATGACTCAACCAGAGGGGTTCATAGTTTCAGATCAAGAGCAAAGGGTTTGCAAGCTTAATATGTCCATTTATGGGTTGAAACAAGTATCTAGATGTTGGAACATCAGATTTGACACTATTGTCAAGTCGTTTGGCTTTGACCAGAATGTTGATGAGCTTTTTGTTCACAAGAAAATCATCAATAGCTCAGTAGCTTTCCTGATACTGTATGTAGATGATATCCTACTCATTGGGAATGATGTAGGGTATTTGATTGACATTAAGAAATGGTTAGCTGTCCAGTTCTAAATGAAAGATTTAGGTGAGGCACAGTATGTTCTAGGGATCCAGATCATTTGGGATCGTAAGAACAAATAGTTAGCTTGTCTTAGGCATCATACATTGATCAAATGTTGATCAGGTACAAGATGCAGGATTCCAAGAGGGGTTTGTTACCCTTCAGATATGGAATCGTTCTGTCTAAGGATCAATGTCCTAAGACACCTCAAAAGGTTGAGGAGATGAGATGGATTCCCTATGTTTTTGCTGTAAGAAGCTTGATGTATGCAATGTTGTGTACCAAACCCGATATTTGCTATGCAGTAGGGATTGTCGGTCGGTATTAGTCCAATCCAAGATTTGATCACTGAACGGCAGTCAAGACGATCCTCAAGTATCTTTGAAGAACGAGGGACTACATGCTTGCGTATGGAGATAAGAATCTGATCCTTACAGGATACACGGACTCTGACTTTCAGATCGATAGAGATTCTCGCAAATCAAAATCGGGGTCAGTGTTTACTCTGAATTGAGAGGTTGTAGTATGGCGAAGCATCAAGCAAGGATGCATCGTGAACTCCACTATGGAAGCCGAATACGTAGCTGCTTGTGAAGCAGCTAAGGAGGTTGTTTGGCTGAGGAAATTCCTTTCAGATTTAGAAGTTGTTCCAAATATGGATTTGTCTACAACCCTGTATTGTGATAACAGCAGGGTTGTGTTAAATTTGAAGGAACCTCAAAGTCATCATCGGGGTAAGCACATCGAACGGAAATATCACCTGATCAGGGAGATTGTGCATCGCGGTGATGTGATAGTCACGAAGATCGCATTGGAGTACAACATTGTCGATCCCTTTACAAAGGCCCTCACGGCTAAAGTGTTCGAGGGTCACCTGGAGAGTCTGGGTCTATGGGACATGCGGCATCTTGTCTAAGGCAAGTGGAAGATGATACTGGGGTATGCCTTAGTTTATTGTATATTGTATTGTACATTAGTCTCCTGAGTCATTAGGACAAGTGGGAGATTGTTGGGATTGGTGTCCTAATTCTCCCAGAGTCTCGTTGTTTTGTAAAGATACACATTGATTGATGAATAAAATAAATGTTATTTAATTCTGGCATCTACTCATATCCAATAAACAAAACTCCTTGGCTATTTTATGTGAACTTAAGCATGTATATGTGATATACAAGTGGATCATGCCTTAAGTGATAACCTAAATAGGTCTGTAGTATAAGGATTAAGGTGGGATACCTAATCCTAGTGACACTACGGATATGGCCCGCTTTGTAGAGGTTTACAAGTGTTGTAAACTACTACAGACGGTAGATCCTGACCATTCATGTAGAGACGTGCGAGCAGGGGTATCCTATACAAAGAGTTTGTATAAGACCTGGACCACGAGATGATTAGACTCTGTATATTCTAGAGACTTACATCTCACCTAAATGACCATAGGTGACACACCTCAATCCTGAGTGTTTTGGGAACTCTTGCCTTTGAGGGCGGTCCTTTGATTAGTATGGGTGAGAGTAGCCAAATTTCCAACTCAACATGCCTACATTTTTTGGGACTTGTCTGATCTGGGAGCTAGGAATTCAATCTACAAGATGGAATTCACTCCTTTCCCAAAGCAGGGATAAGTAGAGAG
Source organism: Benincasa hispida (assembly GCF_027475165.1). Classification (NCBI taxonomy): domain Eukaryota; kingdom Viridiplantae; phylum Streptophyta; class Magnoliopsida; order Cucurbitales; family Cucurbitaceae; genus Benincasa; species Benincasa hispida. The sequence continues at coordinate 27,383,630 of NC_143489.1, read as the reverse complement.
ATTGCTCCCTTAAGGGTTAATTCTCGGGCTTGAACATAGTGGCCACAGCTTTTCTTTGGAAGAGAAAAATCAGTCATAGAAGGACTATGACTTATGTTCATTAGAGGGATCAGTGGTACTTAATGAGTTAGATGTAATTATAGGGGCATAATGGTTATTGGCCCAGCTGTATTTACGAGCGATCTGTGAAGGGTTGTCGCACTACTGATTGGTTAAGATGGACACATAATATATTTGTGGTAAGGAAAGTTCAATTGTCGATCTTTAGTGAAGTATCTGGCAGTTAACGGATGGTGGATTCCGTGACTAAAAAGTTTAGTCAGTTATTCACGTACCATTGGAGCTTCAAGCTACAAGTCCATAAGGTCCCCTTGGTAGCTCAATGGATTCAATTGAGGATCAGTTCTTGGTGTTGATTTGAAATGTTCAAATTGACAAGAGGTATTTTGATTATATATGATATAATCGGTATGATGTATGAGATACATCTAATGGAGGATTAATGTAAATGAGATTTGCATTAAGTACCATAGAATAGAAAAAGAACTATGGTTTATATGTTTCATGAGATGAAATATTAAAACTATAGATTATAAATAGTGTATGATAAGTTGGTTATCATTTATATTTATAATAATATTAATTATTGGATAATTAAATATTTTTCTTTAATAACCAATTGAGTGGGTGTTATTGGTGGTTCATGGTAACCGTGAGATAAAAGAAAAATTATTTTCCTAATTTTAGTATCTTTTGACAAAAATTGTTTTGGTTTTTCTCTCTCGCAAAAGAAACTCACGGAAGCTTGTCGAGTAAATACAGATTTACTAAGAGACCGCTTGAGCGAAGTAAACGATCGTGTAGTGTTTTGTAGGCGATATACACTCAGCTAAACAATCGCTTAGATTTTGCTAGACGATCGTTTAGCTTTAGTTAAACGATTGAGCATCAACTTATGTGATAGGTTTCTGTCTTCTCCCACTTGTCCAATCGTGTACACGATTGTTCATTCCTCCTTCTTTGCCTTATTCCAAGTCCACACAGAGCCCACCCTCTGGATTCTCACACCGAGAATACCAAGGTAACCTTTTTAGTAGTGTCATAATCAACTCGATACCGTCAAGGTTTTGTAGAGGTCGTTCGTGTTGCTAGGGAGTTCGTAACCGAGGTGATCGCTGAGGACGAGCCCGAAGTGTTCGTGTAGTGTTGTGGTCGTGTTGTTGGAACGTTCGAGGTTGTTGTGTTTGAGCGTTCGTGAGAAAGAACTGTGGAGACGAGTCGACAAACGTTCGTCGCATTCTCCTTGTTTATTTGATTGTTCATGTTGTAACTTATGTATTGATTGCATAACTGTATGTTTTGTTTACGACTGTAATTTGTAATGTTCATTCATGATTGTAATTTGGAATGATCTATTTTCCACTGCTCATGAAAATTTCGGATTCGATTTCCTTCAGAGAGGTCATTAGTAGAAGGTAAGATATCCTTTAATGCTTTTAGTAGTTCTGAGAAACCAATGTCACTCCATCCATGTCTAATTTTTAAGTTATACAACTTCACTAATGTAGACAACTTGGTGGACTTTTTGTATCCTTCATACAATGGCTTCTCAGCACCATTAAGCAACTTCTAAAATCTATTGGGATCTTTTGAATATTGTTAATGAGCAATTTCAACCATTTATTTTATATTTCTAACATCATTCTCTTCATACCTACACTCAGGGGATTTTCCATGTAAGGATGAACTAAGAAGTTCCTTACAATGCAAAACCAAATCTTATAATTTTCATCAATGCCACTAAATTATAAATGATCTCTAATATCATTACTATTATGTCTTTGACAATTTCCACATTTCAAATAAGGACAACGTATAGTAGTATTTGTATTGAAAAATCCAAATTTGATGAAGTTTCCACACCCAACTCAAACTCTTTAGATAATCTACTCTTTATCATCCATGATTTATCCATACTTATAATAAGCTAATCTTGGAACTATAAAAAAAATATTACAATATTCCAAATTAGATAACTCATAAAACTTTAAAATTTGTATGGAATTGATATTTATAGAGAACTTAAGAACTTGAACTCTCAAAAACTTCAAATATGTGCTAATGTTGTAATGAATAGATTGTTTACTAAATTCAAAATCTTAAAAATTAAATGGTATAAAGAGCAACTACAACCACTTTTGTATTATGCTAAAGTAGATACTGATGATTTCAAATGGGATCAAATGCTTTCAAATTCTAAATGATGTGCTAATTTATGGTTGAATGACACTTTTCTTTATACATTGTTTTCAATATAACGGCCAAACATGTGAGAAGACAATAAGATACTTCTTGGATACGTGTGTTTGAATTCTTCTGTTCTTGTTGATTTATGCATTCTCCCACTGTTATATATAGGCAATTAATTAAGTGAATATTAAGATACTTGAAAGGGGTGGTTACTCATGGCTTATCGCTCAAATGCTCTCATGATTTACAAATTGAGCTCTAATCTTGATGATAAGTAATCCACTTCTGAATTTTATGTTTTCCTCGGAGGTAATTTGGTCATTTGGGGATCAAATAAGCAATCTATTATTTTCTAATCTAGCACTAAGGCTATTAGTTCTTGCTCTTGTGGCTATTGAAATGGTACGGATTCGTTCTCTATTAAATGACTTATGCATTGATTTATCTAATCCTCCTATCTTGAGGTGTGATAACCTAAGTGCAGTTCATCTTAGTGTGAATAGCATTTTGCAACCTAAAACCAAGCATGTTGAATTTGATATTTACTATGTTTGGGATCTTATCTTTAAGAAATAGATTTGTATTTGGCACCTTCATGAGCAAATTGCAAATGTTTTGACCAAACCATTGTCGACTTTTCAAGTTTTCTAAAACTTAAAGCTAAGTTCAAAGTTGTTGTTGCATCGGATATTTTCCATCTATTTACTTGATGAATTATACAGTGTGGGAATGTTTAGAATTGCAAGAATTTTTGTTTCAGGCCTCTTTATATATGGTCGGTCATCATTCTTCCAAAAATATATAAAAGTAGAGAGTTTCTCTTATCTTATTCTATGTGTTTTATTCTTAAAGATGTTGAGCTTTTATTTCTAGATACACTGTTGGATAAATATGAAACTTTTGTAGGTGTATGTATGTATATAATACACTTAAAAATTTACAATTGACATTAGAAACAAGTTTAAAAATTTCCCAAAAAAAGACCTTTTCTCCATAATGGTGAGTGAGTGTGTGGGGTAGGCAAAGTATTGTTGTGTACTAGTGTCAACCATTGGCTTCGTCACCATGATGCATTAGTAAAATTAAAATTAAATTTTGGATCCAATAAGAGAGGATGGATTCTAAAACATTAATGTTTGAGGAAGCTGATTAGATCCCCAAATGTCAGCTGAGAAAATGGGAATTGTAGTTCTTGATGTGAGACACTCATTTTGCTTTCTTGGTTGCTACATTGAATAAAGAACCATTTCAATTTTACACAACTTTATAATATTATTCTTAGTGGGTTAGTTATTGATTGGCAAAAGAAAGGACCTCTTCCTATATTTTCTCCAATAGGGTGTCTGGTTTTATATACATTGGTTTCTACCATATATTATTATAGTTTTATAATAAATAATATAATTAATAGGTACTTGCACTTTCCATTCTTGTTATCCAATGAGTTCTTAACTTTAAAAATGTCTAAGGGGATGTTTGGCTCACCAACATGAGTTGAGTTTAGTTGGTATAATATACCAATTCATTGTTTGGCCCATCAACTTTAAATGTTGGTGGAGTTGAGTTGGTATATTTTACCAACTCACCCCAACTCTCCCTTCTTCCAATGTTTTCAATAGCTTCACTCATGGGCCACTGTCACATTTCGGGAACTAATCCGAGCTCCAACCACCACCTCGGATCAAAACTCTGGGCTTCAACAACCACTTCCGATGACAACTCTGACGATGAAATCCAAGCTCCGACAACCACCTTCGATGACAGTTTCGACGACCAACTCCGGACTTCGATAACCTTCACGCAACCAACTCTGACAACTAATTCTAAGCTCCAGCAACCACCTCTGTTGACTCAACTACGGCGACCACCTTCGCGCTACCAACTCTGATGACCAATTTTAGGCTTCGACAACAAACTTTGATGACCAACTCCGACAACCACCTTCATAGGCTCCGACAACCATCTCTGACTACAAACTCCGATGAAAAATACCTTCAATGACCACCTTTGATCGAGCAACTTCAACAACCTACTCGGGGCTTTGACAACCACCTCCAACAAAAAAATCTGGCAATCAACTCTAATACCACCTTCATGTGATTAATTTGGGTTCTGACAGCCACCTCCAACTACAATCTCCAGCAAAAATCATCTTCGATGATCAACTTCGATGACCACCTTCACTCGACCAACACCGAAATTTTAAAACCACCTCTGATGACGAACTTCGACAACCAACTCCAATACCACCTTCATGTGACCAACTTCAAGCTCCGACAACCACCTCTGACTATTATAAGACTAATGACTGTTAAAGTATATTGGTAGAGTTGTTGATTATATAAAAATAAATATTATTTTGTCTATATTAAGTACAACATTTATACATAAAAAATTGTAAAAAAAATATTTGTATTTAATTGAATTCACATATCAAATGAGTGTTAAGAATATTTAGACGAAAACTAAGTATGTAGTTGAAAAGTATGTAACATATGAAAAAAAAAACATAAAATGAAAAAAAAAATCCTGATTTTTTTGCAACAAGAATTAGTGAAAGTTAGAGATTTGTTTTCTAATAATCCTCTATTAGAGGAATTGAAAATGAAATTGTTGAAGAAATGTGATGACATTTTATTGGCTGCTAAGATGATGAGAGAGATTTAATTAAAAAAAAAAAATCATTACATAGTAAAAGTATAAAGCAACAACTAGAAGAAGAAGAAAAAGAAGATGGTGATAATGAAATTCATGGAAAAAAATTAGGAATCAAGTTTTGATTTCTCATTTTATTTAACCATATTTCTTGAAAGAAAAAAAGAAAGAAAGAAAGAAATGTTTTAAAAATTAAAAGAACAAAATTGCAATCTATATTTTATTCAAACAAAGATGGGTTAAATTATTGAATAAAAAAATGACAAAACAAAAATAATAAAAGCATATTATTTAGAGTTCAAAAAACTACCTCCGATATCCTAGACATATGAACTCAACTCTGCACCTCAAACATAGACATAAGAACTCAGGTCAAATAATTCTGACTCCACAAATATATGAACTCTAGACATCCTATCTCAACTCAATGTCCTAAACAGTCCTAATAGATTATGAACTTTCAATTTTATATGTAATAAACTTTAGACATAAAATCAAATTATATATAATAGAATACATTTTAAATTAAAATTTAGAGATCGATTAGACACTTTAAAGTATAGAGATTAATTAACTATATTCGAATCCAAAAATTTAGAAGCTAAACTTATAATTTAAATTTATGCCCCATGTCTTAAAGTTTTAGATCCACCACGGATGATTTTCACAATATGTTTTTTTTTTTTTTTAAGTGTGAATATTCAATTATCAATATTTAATCCTAAGACAATATAATAATAGAATTTGCACACCTTTTTCAAACTCAAAGATTCTTTACCCTAATCACCTAAACCACAAATAAAACTTAAACCTTTGTTTAGTACAAAATAAAACTCAAATATCAATAATTGGATTTTTAATGGTTTAGTTAACATTAATAAATCTATTGCTAATATATTAAACTACTAAAAAAAAAAGTTGAAGTCTTCAATTACATTATAATTATCATATAAGTACATATTACATCGTTTAATTTGCAAATCAATTCATATGAAAGAGAACAAGTGGGAAAGGATTCCCAAGTAGCTAAAAGGCAAACAGTACTTGAAATACAAAGAAATTTAATGTTGGATGGGTGTGTGGATGGAATATGGTTGGAAAAATAGAATGGAAAAGTCATTTGGTATCTTAACTTTGGTCCTTTGATCATCCAATGACCTCTTTGTTTAGTACTATTAAGTAGTTGAAATATCCTTGTCAAAATTAAAAAAGGAAAAAGGCAAAATTTTGAAATGAATCCAAAATATAAATTTGGTTTGTCCACATCTTTACCTTAAGCCCAAGTTTGGTAGGCTTCCTTTCCTGTCCCTTTTCAGAACCTTCAAACTTCAAACTTAAGCTTTTACAATTAGGCATGCATGTCCTTTATATTCAATATTAAAATAGTAAAGTTTTCAGTGGGTACCCATTAAGTTGTTGAATCTTTGTAATCCCTTTTTCTCTATGCTATTTAATATCATAACAAATTGTCAAATAGTCTTACTCTCTTTTTTTCCCTTCTAGATTTTTTAACAAAGTTTATATAATCTAACTCAATTTTACTTAAACTTTTGAGTTTCTATATATATATATGGAAAATCTTTCAATTTTTTCATTGACTTTTGTAAATAGGTTGATAAACTTTAGGTAATATTTAGGTGCATCCTAAGATACACCCATCTTTATATTTCCTCTCTCATCACTCACGACAAAAAATAGATTGAAATATTTCAAAAGAGAAATAGAATGAATTTGTCACGTGATAAATTATGGAATGCACAAAAATAAGTGATACTCTATTTTTCATTCTCTCTTTTTTTTTTTTGGGGGGGGGGGGAGTTCACAGTTGCCTTTAATGCAATAATCACCTATTTTTCTAAGTTTTCAATGTTAATTTTCATCCACCGAACAGTATTTCTACAACTTTCTAGATTCGATATTCACATTAGAGATGGAATGATTTTTCTATTATTTCAAAAAAAAATGGAATAATAAAAAGGTAAATACAATGGGTAGCATTTTTAGAGTTAATAATAAAGCGTATAATAATATTTTTAAACTATTACAAATATAACAAAGTTTATTAACAATAGACTTTTGCCAATGAATATTCCTACTAGCGGTATGATCTGTCACAGATAGACTATCTAATTTTGTCATATTTATAATTTTTTTACATTATATCATATTTATTAATACTTTGGACCTGATTGTTATATTTGCACTTGTCCCTAACAATAATATGGATCTAATGTTAATAATTAAAAAAAATTAAATTATTGGGAAGAAGGGTGAAATGTTTATGATTTAAATTCTTTCATGATTTTTTTATATTTAATTTTTCAAAAAAAAATCCATTTTATTAATATTTTCATCAACAAAACTTTGACATTTTCATTTTTCCATATATACACACAAACATACATACGTCTAAAATTTGAAATTAAAATTAGGAAAAGGAGATGAAGCACTGTGAATCCAATTTATTGATGGATGAAAGTGAGATCAAGGGTTGTTTTTAACAAGTCCATAGCTCGCTCCTTCTCTCTCGCAAGGTAATTTTTTTGTAAGTAAATATTTATCTATATCCCTAAATTTTAGGTTGTATCAATTAAAATTATAATGAATTAATAATTCTATCACATTAAACTATAATTTTTTTTTGTAAGTATATCAACTTCACGCTCCCATCCCGATTCATTCGACTAATATTGAAATTACACTCATAGATTTAGACTCTTTATTATTATTATCTTTCAAATAACGGTTTTACAAATGCATGGACGATCCTAAAAAAAAATCCGACTAAAAGTCCAAACTCATTTATTTATGAAAGTTTAAGGGTATTAATTGATACAAAATTATAAATTTCACACTACGTTTTTCCAAACAAAATATAATATATTGTGTAAACTAATATACTTACAACAATTCAAATTGATACAATCCCTAAAGTTTTAGAAGAAAAAATTGGTTTTTTTTAAAAAAAAAAAAAAAAAAAGAGTACTTTCTCTATCTCTATCTAGAAATTAAAAAGAAAAAGAAGGAAGGGGGGCATGAGAGTGGCAGTGTGAATAATCCAAGAGAAGTGAAATGAAGGTTGTGTTGTACTAAATTCATAGCTGTGTTTACTGTAATAAGGAAAAGAGAAAGGGACAAATGAGAGTACTTTGTTTCAAAACTGCTTCATAAGATTGAGCTTCTTCTGTTCTCTTTAACTTCTTACTTTGAAACACACCAACCTCATTCTCCCAACCCTATCACCTTACTTAATCACCCCCCCAAAAAAAGGCACTACACAGAGTAGGTAAAACCCTTTCCCTGGATTGAATTTATATGACATGATATACTCAGTATTTAGAGGTTAAACAGGGCTGGGGGCAAAGGTGAGATTGGACAATGAGAACGTGTTACGAGGTGTATACTCCCATTGGGGGGGGTCCGAGGCGTCACAAGCACACGGTTCCTCGACATGAGCAACGTACCGAGCGATGTAGAGCTAGGTGCCGCTGCAACTCCTCCCGCTGTGTTGATCCTCTATGCCCACGCCCCAACGTCGATGGCTGGGGGAGACAGACTATGATATTGAGTCGCTGGCTTGCGGTCACTAAGTATCTTATCTATAGCTAGCTAATTAAACAAATTGAGATGAAAATGAAAAACATCCCAATGTTGGATTTTGACAAAATATTAGAAGTGTAGTTGTTCCACATGAGAAAAGTTCAAGTCATGGACTTCAAATATTATAAAAGGAGTTTATGTCTTTGATTTCAAGTTATTCTAGTTAGAAACACTTTGAATTTAGGTGTGTTAACTCTAGTTAAATTCTCTTTTGTATTCTCTCGTTTTAGAGTTAGATTAAAGGATATGAGTAGTATAAAAGATTTAACAGAGTGTTTTTGTAATTAGGATTAAGAAGAAAAATTATTCTATGTGATTGTAATAGTTTTTCACATAGTGGGTTTTTTTGGTCCGTGGTTTTTTCTCCTGCTTAGAGCTTTTCACGTTAATTCTCGTGTTTCCTATTTTTATTATTTTCTTTTAATTTCTCTCTTATATTTTTGTTTATTCTTATAGTTGAAGTGAGAGATTTTTCTCAACATGTGGTATTAGAGCTTTAAGTTTGTAGTTTCTTGAATTTATGAGTATGTTCTATGGTTGCAGCATTGTTTGAGCTTCCACATTAGAAAAGAATTCTGAAGATGGCAATCCATACTTTTGAAGAAAGACAAAGTTTATTCTCATAGTATATTCGCTTTATCATGATAGAGGAGGTGATTTTAGCGGTTCCACAAGTTTGCATACAAAGCATTGACTTGGTCGTTGTGGAAGGTGTATGGTGAAAGTTATGTCGAAGGCTAAAGGACTTTCAAGTCAGCCAAGTAGGTGGAAGTTGCATTGTTTCAGCAAGGTTTATTGACGTGTGACAAAAAGAGGAATTTCTTGGAATGTGAGTATTCCAAGTGGTCTAGTCTTTATGATAGAATGTTATAATTCTTTGAGTTGAGAATTATGATAGTCGGTGAAGATAATAGATGTTACAGAAGATGTGAATTCTTCAAATATCTTGCCAAGGTAGAATTTCTTGCATTTTGGCAAAATATTAGAAGTGCAATTGTCCTACATCAAAAAAGTTCAAGAAAGTCATGAGCTCTAAGTACTATAAAATGAGTCTACGCCTTTAGTTTCAAATTGTCCTAGTTAGAAACATTTTAAGTTTGGATGTGCTAACTTTAGTTAAATTTTCTTTTGTATTATCTAGTTTTAGAGTGGGATTAAAGGGTATGAGTAGTATAAAAGCTTTGAGACAGTATTTTTATAATTAAGATCAAGAATTATTCTATGTGATTGTAATAATTTTTCACATAGTGAATTTTGTCTACTTCATTAAAACTTTTTCTACTACTTTATTAATAGTTTGTAATAGGTATAATTTACTATTAATTTAGAGTTCATGAAATGAAATAATATATATATTTAAAAAAAAAAAAAAAGTAAATACTACCATGCAAAATTTTCCAATTTAAATCATTTTTATTTTTTTCGACAGGTAGCTCTCTCTTTCAAAAAAAGAAAAAAGGAAAAAAGGAAATAGAGCCTTGTCTTGGACATTAATTACCATATGTTTGTTTTCAAACAAAGGACACACCCTACAATAACTTTTGCTTCATTTATAGAAATGTCATTATTTCTTTAAAACGTACCTCACTCTTTTAACTAATGTTTGTCGATTATTATTGGCTGTTGTCATTTCTTTTGGTTAGTGTTTCAAATCTTTTGAACATTTTCATTTTCAATTGTCGTTTCAATCATTTTCAATCACAAATAAATGTTTTGTTTTCAATTCACTTTTTCATCTTTACCATTTTTTAGACTTCAACTTTAGCCGTTTGCGGGAGTAAAAACTCGACGAATCTTTACCTCGTTTGACTATGAGGGATATCAAATTTTTATCTTTGTATTATATGGAAATATTTGATGACTCAGAATTTTATCAAATTTAACATCATTATTTTGAATTATGTAGAAGAATGAGTTGAACAAACTAATTAGCTAGAACCCTATAGGTATGTAATTTGAAATTTTCTATATCTATATCTTTTTTAACATCTCCAAATATATTAATGGAACGATAATGCACCAACTTTTTGTTAAGACGTAAAATTTTAAATTAAAAATTATCTTAAGAATAATGATGGTTAATTACACATTTACCCTTTTCTCAAATCTATATGTTCATAACATTGTCCTTCCAATTTTAATGAGATCTTACCAAACCATAGTTTATTACATTCATATCTTTTCTAGCCTTGTTTCAAAGTTAAATATATGAAATTATGGCCCCCACCCAAAAAGAACCACCAAAGAGCAATCAAAATCAACCTAAGACCATAGTACTAAGAATAGGGTGGAATAGAACCACTTGACATTATAGCACAAAGATAGATGTAAAAAAATATATATATAATAAATAATAATAAAAGAGGAGAGAGAGAAAATGTACTTAATTAAACCAAGGAAACAGTACATATGTATGTGTCCCTCAATAGACATAGTTTGGGAAGAAAGATGGTCTATTGTAACCTTTGAACAAGCAACTGTTGTTTTGTTTTGGGGTCCCTCATCTTTATTTTTTTACTTTAATTTGTAGTACTATGAACAATGCATAAACATGTGGCTCTTCTTTTCTTTTAGATTTGTACTTTTCTACTACCATGTAGCTAATAATAAGCCTAGCTAGCTGATTCACCATACAACAGTTACCATGAAATTTGAAAGTAACAAAATTTCAAACCTTCTTTCTCTCATTGTTTTTTTGTTTTGTTTTTTTAAGTACATTCACTCATTTATTTTGCATCAAAGTTTGTAAAGTACTACAACAAAGTTATAGTTATTTTCACTCTACTTTTTTTTGGTTGGGTAATGGTAATTTATACTCACATAGTTTGTCACAATCTTCCTTTTCTTGTTCTAGTTTAATATGTGGGTAGACATTTCAACCTCTAACTTGTATACTTCGCCCTCTTATTGGACCGAATTGGTCTTAAAATGTTCAACCCAGACCAAAGCCTAATGGGCTTAATGAATGGTTTGGGCCGGATCAAACTGGCCCAATCTAACGCATCAGTTTAGTTTGGTTTGTTATATCAAATTTTGGGTTGACAACAAGAATGACCAAATTTAATTAGTCATTTTGAAAATTGACCATTGGATTTCTTTATTAGATATATGGGCAAATAATTATCCAATCAATTAATTAATATTTTCGAAATGTCTAAACTACCCCTGACAACCTACCTATAGAATCTAAATAAACAAACATAAAATGCTTAAATTATATCAATTTTTTTCAAATATCATATTTGATATTATTTTCAATTTCAAATTTTTATTTTATCTAAATTTTCAATTTCGTCTTTTTTACTGATTTTAGTTTTTGGTCTCTGTCGAGGACAAGTCTACTCTGAAGGTTTGACTTAATCGATCAGATCCACTTGTGCATAGATGAAAGGCTCAACTTAATCGACTATTGACCAAGAGTTTAAGTTGTAAAGTCTTTTTTTCCAAAGTGATTCTTATCAAGCCATTGTGAAAAGGTAAGCGATGGTGTTGGTATTAACCAATTTGCCTTAGGGTCTTAAACCCACCTTGACAATTCGATCAAGAAAGGATGTATCATCGTCGAATATTATTTATTTCTCTTCTATTCACAAGATCTCCACAATTGACATCAACATCGCATCATAGTTGGTTAGTAATTTCAATTCGATTTTTAATTGAGATTTTTATATTCCAATCTAAATTTGTTTCTTTCTTCATGAATTCAATTATTTAGATAAAGTTTTTATCAATCCAGCCTTCACTTTCTAAACTGATATTTTGTGTCTAGAACAAGAAAAAGTATTGTTATAGAATTTTGGATAAGTTCAAGAGCTGGTTAATTGATTTTCAATCACAATGTATTTGTTGGGCGTAGTTTAGAGAATAATTACAGTGTATTTGTAAATCACATAAATATTTCATTGGAAGTATCACCAAAAACTTTCATGAGACATTTCATGACTACAAAAACCTCCTTCGAATTACAATGTAACTATTTTTTCCTTTGCACATTACTTTTATCATAGATCTTTATTTTCTCCTAAAATATCTCCCACGTTTTTAATCATAAAATAGTATTGTTTTTTTTTTTTCAAATATCAAAACTAAACCAATTTTTTTCAAATATCATTTTATTTATTTGTTTTGACTTTTTAATCTTTTTTCAACTTATTTTATGTTTTTGTATTTTGATTTTTTAATTAGTTTGAAAATTTTATATAATCAAATAATTCAACAGTGTTGCACGCCCTCTCCACATCTTCTTTAGAGTGAAAAGTGAAGACAAACCAATCACATTTAAAGTAGTATAAAGGAGGAAATTATGACTGCGATGATAAATTCAGAGACAATCATTCTATTCACGACAAGCACCATTGCTAGGGGTTGAGGCCATGATGGAGCCTGTATCGGAGGAGTTGAGATAGAAGAAGATGGAACTAGAGTGATCAATGGTGGCTTCGAAGGAGTAATAAATGAAGCGGGTGGAGAAGGATCTGAAGCTTAAGCTAGTGGGGAAGTTTTAGTGGAAGGAGAGAAAGTCACGCCCAACGGAGGAAGGGTAACTTGGTTGAAGAGGTTGGTGTGGTGCTCAGAGCCGGGCAAAGAGAGACACCAATAGTCTCTAGATATTTATTTTAATTACAATGTAATTACGAATATTTCTTAATAAGTCAATTGCAATCTCATTTGTATAGTTGGGATAGTTTAGATTTTTATACATTCGTTTATCTTTTATTTTAAATTCGCTTTGCCATTTTTACGAATGAAATGTTGATTTGCTATTTTTACAAATGAAAAACTAAAATCTGTTATTTCTCTTATTAGCCCAAAAAATTAGGTCAGAATGGGAACAAGAAATGGAATTAGACGGATAAATTTTAAGGTAATTGCAATAGATAATACTTTTAAGAATAATAATTAAGTGTATAGTGCAAAATCTATTAATGATAGACTTCTACCAGTGACATGGTCTATCACTTATAGATTCTACCAATGACATGGTCTATTACTAATAAAATCTAAGAATTGGATCTAAATTTTGCTATCTACCGATCTTATTTCTTATTGTACTATATCTAGACAAGATTTGCTGTGTTTACAACTTTCCCTAGTTTTTAAAGACATTAGACATATTGGTAATCAGGTAACATAAACAACAAAATCAATGAGGCTTGAGGATTAAAGTTACTAGAACAGTTTCTCGAGCGTTCAGCATTCAGATAGATACTGACCAAAGAAGAATTTACGTAAAATGTTCCAAATAATTTAATTTAAACCATTACAATCCTTAAACTAGATCATAATTTAATTCAAACCATTACAATCCTTAAACTAGATCATCAACATTTTTCTTCCAATATACGAACTTTGCTTATTTTTTAAGCACAATCCTACATCCAAATAGAGACATGCCTCTTATTCTAAGCCTCTTACTTAGTAAGAACCACTTAACCTGATTTAACGAAAGTCCCCCACCACACCTTAACCTGTGTTCCTCATTCCAGCTGCTATCCCATTGATAGTTATCAGCAATGCATCTCTTAGTTTGTTGTTCCCTGCATCACATCTCAGCCTTTTTAATATCTCCACTTGCAGTAAGTTCAAAGGATTAAGATAATGGAGCCTGCTTTCAATCAGCTTTCTCAAACTCCGATTGTTCTCAGATAGTTTCCCATGCCTGCTAACTACCAATACATATTTCTCTGTCTCTACTAGCTCTTTCCTCAATGTTGATCCAATTTCGCGCCGACTCTCCGACACAAGGACTTCATCATAATGTTTTGCAATGTGAGTATCAGCTTTCCCTAAAACCATCTCTATAAGGTCTAGGGTGCTCTGGAAGAAAGGCCATTCTTTGTACATTGATTTCAAGTCTTCAGTGTGACCCTTTTCACATACTCCTTTTAAACCTGCCCCAACTCCAAGCCAAGCTGGAAGAACAGATCTAGTTTGTGTCCAAGCAAAAACCCATGGTATAGCTCGAAGATGGCCGATCCCAACGGAGGTCTTTCTTCTTGTTGGGCGGCTTCCAATGTTAAGGAAGCCAAGCTCTGCCTGAGGAGTGGCCTCATTAAAGTAAGAAATGAATTCTGGATTTTCATATACCATGCTCCGGTAATTCTCACAGCTGATTTTTGAGATCTCCTCCATGAGATTACGCCATTTTGTTTCTCGAGGTGGAAGTGGCGGACGTAGAGTTGAAAGGAGTACGGCCGTGGTATATATCTCTAGCTGTCTAACAGCAGTTTGAGGCAACCCAAACTTGGCCTGCACCATCTCCCCTTGCTCGGTTGATCGTAAAGTACCCTACCAGATGTATTACATTGATTCAATATGTCAAAATGATGATTTGTAATCTGAAATTACATGGGGGACCAAACAATTTGCACAACAAATTCCCACACCAGAAAATTAATTGGGAAAGGACACATAAATTTAAAGATCCAATGACAGACGTGAAATGGTTATCTCCACATTGCATTCTAACAAAGATCAGAATCAATTCAGCAGGAATCAATGTTCTTAATCTCTAAAGAGAGCCAAATAAATATCATTTAACTCGGATTATTTTTCAACTTACCATTACCGAACCTGGAGGCTGGGATTGAATGGCCAGATACGTTGGCCCTCCCCCACGGCCGATGCTCCCTCCACGCCCGTGAAACAGGGTAACTTTAATACCATACTCGTTACATGCAGCCACAACGTCTTCTTGAGCTTTGTAAAGTTCCCATGCAGCAGTGAAGCGCCCAGCATCTTTGCCAGAATCAGAATAACCTACCATGACCTGTCCAGATGAACTTTTTAATAACTGAAATAGTGACAACCAGAAAGTAGATAATTTTTATGTTATCATACCTCTTGATGTCCATTATGGTTCTTTATGATGTGCTCTCGATACCAATCAATAGATAATAGTTTCCTGATCGATGATCCTGCTTTCCTCAAGTCGTCCACAGTTTCAAACAGAGGAACCACCCGCAACCTAGTTCAGGAAATATTTTAGCCCATGGATAATCTTTGCTACATCTAAATTAGCTCTCTCCTACCCTCTTTAATAATCGTCTTCGGGAAAAGTTCAAATAACTACGCGACTGTTGTAAGCCAGTCAGAAGAGTCAGGAGACCAGTGAAAATCTTCTTCAGTTGGTAGAAGAAAAATACAATATGAAACTTTTTCTAGCTGTTACAGCGAAAACACATGTTGAATAATCAATAACAGTTTTGAATTCTGCCTGCATTTCCAGGACATGAACACCAACCGTTTGAACTTATTTCATTATGCAATATGTTTTAATTGATAGAACCAACGTCGTACAACACAGCTTTCAATAATAATAATGCAAAAAATCACTTTACCGGTTCATACACAAGGATTTTGCAGAGTTATTGTATTGAATGTTTAGCCTTAAGACTTACGTTCCACCAGGACATGGTCGTCCTAACTCGCCACTAACAGCAAGTCGTGCATCTTTCTGCAGAAGTTCCACTGCAAGGACGTCACTTGCCTGCAGTTATCAGGTACAATATACTTCTATAAAAAATCAGAAAATAACATTGTTTTTGTTTGGAGAAGGTAGCACTGCTACTGGATTCAATACCAAAAGAAAATAAAATAAAATAAAAAACGATCATTATCGTACATTTGAGGCCATAGAGATCACATAGGCACCAAGTGATTCACTCCCTAGCTCAGCAGCAACACGGAAGGTGTCCAAAACTTCCTTAACATCAGGAGGAACCTGAAAGGGAACAATTAAGCCGAACATAAGTATCTAAAGTTTAAAGGGGAAACTAATGCCGAACTTACCATCATGCTGAAGCAATCTGAGAACAAGATTCTGTCAAGCTTTTGGCATTATCACAATTCAGTAGGAAACTTTATAGTGGTAAAAACATGCATGTCAATTAAGTTAGCACTTGCATACTTGACCTTCATAACTTCATAATCACAATTTTTCCTTTTATTTCACACAGCAGAATTTTGAAAACTGGCTTTCAATCCTAAAAGAGATAAAATAAGACATTCAAGAAATATATCATACAAGAAAATTCTTGTCACCACATAAGTCTCTAATAGCCTAATCTTCGAGAAAATTACTTTTCCCTTCAGCATATCTTTATAGTTAAGGGAGCTATTTGGAAAGTTTTTCAAATAAAAGTTTCTGAAAACTATTATATAAAGTTGTTCTCAAAAATAGGTCTGAGTTCTTCAACGTGACGTGAATGTTATACACTCAGAAAAATTATTATCAAGGTAGGCCCTAGACTGTTTAGAACATAATCTTTGTATTAGTGAAGCCTTGACGGAAGAGTAGCTTTGACATAAAGGTGAGTACGAGGTTATCTAGAATGAACTGGATGAAACAAGAAAAATTGTAATACTTTTTTCTTTTTTTCATAGAGTTGCAAATTTCAAGAGATGCAAAAACTTGATTCATTGCTTGTTTGCCTCAGGAGACAACGAGATGAGGAGTGTAGCCCTTCTTCCTTGTATACTCTTCAAAACTCTAAGCATTCATATGAATTTTGAAAACTCTTCAATCCTAAGAGATAAAATCATTCAAGAAATATATCATACAAGAAAATTCTTGTCACCACATAAGTCTCTAATAGCCTAATCTTCGAGAAAATTACTTTTCCCTTCAGCATATCTTTATAGTTAAGGGAGCTATTTGGAAAGTTTTTCAAATAAAAGTTTCTGAAAACTATTATATAAAGTTGTTCTCAAAAATAGGTCTGAGTTCTTCAACGTGACGTGAATGTTATACACTCAGAAAAATTATTATCAAGGTAGGCCCTAGACTGTTTAGAACATAATCTTTGTATTAGTGAAGCCTTGACGGAAGAGTAGCTTTGACATAAAGGTGAGTACGAGGTTATCTAGAATGAACTGGATGAAACAAGAAAAATTGTAATACTTTTTTCTTTTTTTCATAGAGTTGCAAATTTCAAGAGATGCAAAAACTTGATTCATTGCTTGTTTGCCTCAGGAGACAACGAGATGAGGAGTGTAGCCCTTCTTCCTTGTATACTCTTCAAAACTCTAAGCATTTCATATGAATTTTGAAAACTGGCTTTCAATCCTAAAAGAGATAAAATAAGACATTCAAGAAATATATCATACAAGAAAATTCTTGTCACCACATAAGTCTCTAATAGCCTAATCTTCGAGAAAATTACTTTTCCCTTCAGCATATCTTTATAGTTAAGGGAGCTATTTGGAAAGTTTTTCAAATAAAAGTTTCTGAAAACTATTATATAAAGTTGTTCTCAAAAATAGGTCTGAGTTCTTCAACGTGACGTGAATGTTATACACTCAGAAAAATTATTATCAAGGTAGGCCCTAGACTGTTTAGAACATAATCTTTGTATTAGTGAAGCCTTGACGGAAGAGTAGCTTTGACATAAAGGTGAGTACGAGGTTATCTAGAATGAACTGGATGAAACAAGAAAAATTGTAATACTTTTTTCTTTTTTTCATAGAGTTGCAAATTTCAAGAGATGCAAAAACTTGATTCATTGCTTGTTTGCCTCAGGAGACAACGAGATGAGGAGTGTAGCCCTTCTTCCTTGTATACTCTTCAAAACTCTAAGCATTTCATTGACAGTTTAAACGGATATCTAATTAGGAGGAAAACAATGTTATGGATTGGTAGTTGTAAGGCATATGGGCCTATAATAGGTATATGTGGTTTTCTTCTGGTAAAAATGGGAAGTTAACAGGTTGAACATCACTAAGGTTTTGTTTTTTTTTTTTTTTTAAAGGAAACGAACACTTTTTATGGAAATAATGAAAAAGGGATTCGCTCTATGGTGTGGATGATAATTATTGGCAAGATCTAATAGAATAAGGGTTTTAGTTTTTGAAATGTGGAACTTGGATTATTAATTGTTTACGTTCAACCAACTTTTCAATTTAGGTTAGCCTACGAAAATGAGATTTTCTTCCGAAGAGTTTAGACAAGGAGATCTCTTTCCCCCGTCCCCTTTCCCTTTTTCCCCGTCATCTTAGCTAAGTGGCTTCGTTCCTTTTCCCTTGGAGATTGAGGTTTTGTGGTGTGGTATACGTTTGTGGGTAAAGTATTCGGGTGGGCCACCACCTCTAGGATACTGTCGAAAGCAATCCCTCGTCTCCTTGTTTTCTTATTTTTTTTCAAGACATTGTCATTTAGAGTGAGATAGGTCCCAAATCCATCGTCACATGGGATAATAAGAAAGGGGAAATAAAACGTTGAAAATAAGCAGTGACTTTTGGTCAACGGTTTTATACAACTACTGTGCATATTGTCCTCCAATAAAATATCATGAATCGTTAAAGAACTTCTATTAGTTCAGTAACAAGTTGTATCAGTTTTTCAACTAACGTTTTACCTCAATACTTGGAGGAACTAGCGGTCGCTTCCCCTTCAGCTCTCTTGTTAAAAATTCCAACTTCCTTTCTTCATCCCAGTCACTATATGTACCCATGTCCAAATAAGTTGTAATGGCGTCCAGAGTATCAGCATGTCTACCAGATTCCTGGTTACACATCACAATCATAACCTGAATACTTCTTCCCAAGGAAACTTAGGAACACAATGATATACCAAGTTAATGTTTCTGACATGCTACTTCATAGGAAACAATATTTGACTAAAATAGGGTTTACCTGACGTAAATCTAGCTTCATTAATACAATACCAAATGTAGCAACTCTTCTAATCAGATCAACTAACCGACCATCAGCAAGCACCACAGATCCACATGATTGCTGCATGAATGGTGTGGTATGTTAATTTATGAATAGACCAACACTTTAAAAAGATATGAGAGAGAAGTCTGGATTACCAGAGACTGATAGCATAGAAGCAGCGGCTCCAAGAGTTGATCTGCTGTCTCATAGTAATCCGAAGGATCTTGTTCACAAGGAAGATCCTCAAGAAGCAGCTCCAGCCTCCTCCGTGTTTTTACAAGCTGGCTCACCAAAGATCACGTAAAACATTCAAAACTTTTACTAAATGAAAAAAACATAATAATGTACTTAAATAGAAGATAGCACCATCTTTATACTCCTGTTTTTTTTTTCTTTTTCTTCTTTCTTTTTTTTTTTTTTTTTTTTTTGCAAAAGTAGTATACCATATTTTCCAATTTTTAAAATATGACGTGGGATGTTATAGGTTTTTTTTTATTATTTTGTAATGTGTCATTTTTGTAAAAATGAAATGAAAAAGAAAAAAAAAATATTTTTTTCTTTGAGTTCAAACATGTGTGGACGGGGATTCAAACCTCTGTCATATCAGTCGAGGGCATATTCCTTAACCAATGGAGTATGGGTTGAAAATTGATTGCTATAAAATATGAACATAATAAATCATTTTATAATGATATTTTGGTAATTCCATCTCAAACGTAAGTATGCTGCAAATCTTATTTTAGATTAGGCTAGTATGAGACTAAGCATGTTATTAACCATACTGAGAAACTTTTCCAGAGAATGTGACACAAACAGGAAAACATGGACGACTTTAAAGCAACAATCCTCCTATTTATTTACCACATCATTAGTCAATACTTCTTTTTTGTCCCATCTAAATGCTAAAGCGTGTTTAATGTGGCATCCATTGATGCCTGATAGATATTCCCACATACAATAAAAAGTCAAAGACAAACAGAAAGATAACGGCAAGAAAGAAAGAAGAATGGAGATCTAGTTCTCCGTATCTGTGAGAATAACTTTTGCATTTAACTCATTAAATAACATATGTGGATATTTGGACTTATTCATTCACACCTCAACTCCGTAAATTGAAATGTTAAATAAGACAGTTCAAAATCAAATATTTGCCAGATCATTGATTGATATCGATGTCTAGATTTGAAGACATTCAATAGAAAATTTCAGGAGCCAATTATGAGAAAACAGAGATGCCAATTCCAATTTCAATTCCAAAAGTTAATAACCCATACTACTGGTCTCCTAATAATTGCCTACACAGTAGTTTCAATATTTTGACCTTTCTTGGAGAGTTGAATTGCAAAATAACCTCTCTTTATGAAACCAATTTTTGAGAATCATATCATAACATTCGATGAATCTATCACCAACTGAAGGACCAAATTGTAAATTCACAGGTTATCCAGTTCAAGATCATAAATATGTCCCCAGTTTCCCATACAGTCAATTACGTTAACTTTAGCTTACCTAAGTTGCCAAAATGAAAAGTCGTACCTTGTCTTTTACCCTACCCAAAACAACGCGGTAGGGTGCAATGCCAGGACGTTCAGGGAGCCTGGGTTCTAAAAGCTTCTGAAAACTGGACCTCCCAATCTTAGATTCTGCAAACAGTTTCCTCTGAGCAAGGAGTTGAGTTGAATTGAAAGAGGCGTTACGAGACATAGAATTGGACTGAAATGCACTTGCACTAGATGAATTTCCATTTGATAAAGATGCATTTGTATTTGGAACAGTAATTTCCTAGTAGAAGGGACAAATAGTTGGAAAGCAAGAATGAGTGTTACTGGTAAAAATGAACACTATAAACATTTGTGCAGTAGATAAATGAGATCATAAATATCAATAAATGCACTCTAGATCTTGCTTCACCTGATTATTTGATGATGTATGATCAGTCCTCGGAAATTCGACCCTAGAATACCTGGATTCACCATCATTGCAATCTGCATGAATGGCTAAATGAGATTAACAACCATCCATTTCGGCAAGTGAGAACAGTAAGATTTAAGCATAATAAAAGGCACCCGTAAGCAGAAACAAGTCTTCTGTGTAAACAGAGGATAAAGAAGAGTGAAATCCTTTTTTCATAACAACTTTTACTTCTTTTTAAAAATATTAGTCTTTCCTCACCTCACGAAAATTTTAATAAGCCACATCAAAGAAATATTGCATTTTCAAGGAAATTTCAAATATGTCCAAATTTGAATTTGTTCGAGCAGGTATTGTCAAGATGATGATTTTTCACGACAGGAGTTGAGAATAAATCTCCGGAATATCCCATACCCGTGCATGAAGGTAGATCAGCCCTGAGTGGAAGTTGTCTGGGAAGTGCAGCAGCATGATGGCCCTGATTCTTCAATTCATTTTTGCTCGAAGACTGAT
Organism: Benincasa hispida; assembly: GCF_027475165.1. Classification (NCBI taxonomy): domain Eukaryota; kingdom Viridiplantae; phylum Streptophyta; class Magnoliopsida; order Cucurbitales; family Cucurbitaceae; genus Benincasa; species Benincasa hispida. The sequence goes on along the minus strand of NC_143489.1, from coordinate 27,362,045 downwards.
TCCATATCTCGTGTCGATCTTCAGATACAGCTTCTGAATAAATAATGGGATAACCATAAATTTTAGAATGGGAATGACATGCTACAGAAATTGGCTAACCCCATATCAGACTCATTTGAATTAGATATAGAGAAGAGAATAGAAGTATGCAGAATTTCAAATATTTTGGAGAATAATAAGACACTGGACTAGAAACTGATTGTACGTGTACATGATTGAAAAAATTTATGATGTCGAATCAAAGTAGAAAAGTAGCATTTGTTTCAACAATGTTGCTGTGTTCCTGTAATCAAGAGCCTCAGATGTAAACATTCTTCATCACCTTATTTCTTCTCCTTTCTTTTTTCAGAAGCAATCAAAAAATGTTTCCATCTACGTTCAGTAATGTACTAAGAACCATTCATGAAACGTATATTTAGGGAACTAAAACTTGATAGCAAGGCCTCACCCTTCCGTTCTTATTCCAACTCAAATATTTCAAGAAGATGCATACCTTTTCGTGGTATACTCAAGGGATTGAACTAATGACTACTAAAACAAATTGTAACATCCATTCAGATATTCCCCAAGACTGAATTATCACCAACTACGACCAACTAACCAGCATTTTCTATCTGCGTTCACATGAGGCCTTGTGGCTAATCTAAATCAATATCCAGTAAGTAGTTGACAAAATTGTAACATCCATTCAGATATTTCCCAAGACTGAATTATCACCAACTACGACCAACTAACCAGCATTTTCTATCTGCGTTTACATGAGTTCTTGTGGCTAATCTAAATCAATATCCAATAAGTAGTTGACACAATTGAACTGAGAAAAAAAAATTGATGAAGTTTAACGATCAACTGCTTGGCCAAACGTCATCATTGTTTCTTAGCTTTCAAGCATTACAGATATATTACCCATTTCAAGAATTTCATGTGCCAGACCGTATAATCTATCGCTGCATCGGTTCATGGAAAGTTCAAATTGCAAGCTGTCAAGCTCTCGAATGTATAGATCAATAGCCATCCACCTAGACAAAAGAGAGACGTCTCTTGTGACCTGAAGAATATGAAGGGGAAAAATGCTTTTTTTACTTTTCTTTGAAGGAAAAAAATATCAAAAACTGCAACGTATGATGATAAATTCAATTCTAGAATGAAGCAGAACAATTATGCAATCAGAGAATATGTTTCATGGCTACAATACCAGTCATGGAACACGGTGAATAGCTAAGAAGCACCGACACTTTAATTTGGTTAGCAACACCTGGACACTCCGATACTTGTTCAACTCGTATCAAATACTTGTTAGTGCGATAGATATGAGATACTAGTTGTACAAAGCCAAAATAAGACCAACATTTGGTAGACATACATCAAACTCTTCTTACATATACTAAATCAATACATATATGAAAAAAATAATAAAATTTGAGAGCAAAATACATCAAATTAATTTTTTAAGCATAGAAATAAATAAACTAATTAATTTTAAATTTCCTTGTTTAAAAACGATATATATGTTAAAAAAAATGTATGTTTTAATAAATGTGTATTGCACTTGGTATTGCATGTAAGAAAGGTAATCCATGTAAAATCAAACACTACTCCAAAACCTACTCTTTTTCAATAGGACTCCAGACCTATCTGACACTATCAATATACAACAAGAGTTTTCTAGAAAAAGAACCAAATGAACCATCACAGAAAAGCTAAACCAAGCTAACCCATGAACAAAGAAAATGCAAATTACTTGAATATCCTTACAAAACAAAGCAAGCTCTTCACAAGAAAATCTATCCTCCACTAGAAATATATTAGGGAACAAAGTATTCACTGGCACAGAAATATGGGCCGACACATATTATATTTATATAGAATGACATTATGTCTTTTCATATTACACATATGAAGTATATTTATGCCGATGAATGCTATATTGTAAATGTAGACCTTGTACATTGAATTCTATCGAGATTTCAAGATCAGGAGCTTAGTGGAATACTTGAGTTGCAACAGTATGAGAGATATGGTTTGAGGAAGCCTGATATATGAGCCCCATTAAGTTTCAAATTTTCATCTCATGAAACAGAGTGGCAATGAGATTCATTTTGCCCTATATTTTTTACATTTTCTTTACAAGATTCCGTATTCTTCCAATATTTTTATTTTCTAAATGATGTCAAGATGAACCATACAACTACAACTTTTCAAGAAGGTGTTAAAATTAAATATTACCCCTTGGTAAACTTTATGTACACAGAGGTGATTTTCAAGTGGTGAAATAATGTTTGCGAACAATTTTATAGAAGAAGGTAATAAACAGAAGAGGATATTGAAAGTCTCACTTTTGCTGTGACATTTGGATTTCCATCCCTATCGCCTCCCATCCATGACCCAAATTTTATTGGCGTGCAAGTCAAAGGAAGCGACTTTCCAGTGTGCTATGAGAAGGATTGAGAATTGTAAAGTTGAAAAAAAAAATAAAGAAAATTCCAGAAAAAAAATAATGATGGCGCCATAAAAGCATTGAAGAATAATTAGCATCAGAAACTCGTGATAGACCTTCTTTAAGGCATTGCTGAGTCGACGTAAATAATAAGGAACAGCTTTCCACAGGGACTGTTCCACAATGTTCAAGCCTGAGAAATACAATTATAATTGCTAAAGTATACCAGTGCAGAAAAAACGAGATAGTTTAGCATCCAAATGACAGGTTTCTAATCTCAAAATTAAATTTAATTGTTTACCAGCCCTAGCTTCATCAACTGGTGTAGGCTTGTGGCGTCTAAGTTCATCTGTCTGCCATATTGAAGTTATCTCCCTCACCTAAAACGGAGAACAAACATAGATTAAATCAGAAACAAAACATAGACCAGTTGTTCTTTTTATCATACAAATTCCAGACTTAAAATCCCCTTCCCAAACCCCTCATGTTAGTTCCTAATAAAATGGGAAGAAAGAATGAGAAGTGGTTTGAGAAAATAAAATAATACCAGATCATCAATTAGCATTTCCCGATCTTCAGGACTCAGGTCGGGTCTGTCATTGTAGTCCAATAGATGCTGCAAATATCCTTAAATTAATCACCAAAGATAATATGCAACAAGGAGTAGGATGTTGATATTCATATTATTGAATTCACTGATAACATACTGCAATGCGGACATGTTTGTACTGCAAAGTACGACGATTTATTTGAGTTGGATGTGCTGTAAGAACAATTTCAACCTCCTGCAAAGATAAGAGTACAAGATTAAGAAGAGAATTTGACGTACTCCAAAAATTAAACAAACTAACACATAAATCACTAAATATTTTGGACCATGAAAACTGCAAAATCACATTAAAATGGTGCTTCGTCCTGCCAACTTATAATTATTACTTCAGCAGTCGGACAATGCGAATTGTATACTCGATGAATCCTACTGAGCAACCACTTGTAGCCAGTTCTAAATGATTTGACCATCCAATTGAGAGCAACTATAGTTTCCATTTTTTTTTCTTTTTCTTTTTCCTTCCTTCTCTGTTTCGGAGAAGAAAATATAACAGCTGGGGGAAAAAGAAACAAAATAACAGCAAAAGACCTGCTTGCAAACACTGTCGTAAAGCTCGTCAGGAGAAACTCCGCCCTGCACTAGCTGATTAAAAACTTCATCGCAGGATCTTGATAGAGGTGCAATATTTCTCGACTTACGAACCCTGTCAATTGTGAAAAGCAACATTCATTTCCAAGAAGATGATTCAAACGGCAGTCATTGTCAAAATTAAAATGGCCTTTTAATGAAAAAAATGCATATTTTCAACTGAAATAGTTTGTCCTATGATGTAGCCTCGTTCTCAGAAGGCTTTATTTCATTTTTCTCCAATTTTTCGGCAAGCCCAGAAGAACAACAGCATGGTGTAACTCAATTTGTTTCACAACAGGATCACAAATTCACCAATGCGAAACCCAGAATCCCTTCTCTTTTGTTAACTTCGATTCCGCATAAATCTAGTTTTCAAATATATGACTAAGTAATAGGTAGACTGAAAGTCAACCAACCTGTGGTGGGTTTCTGCAATCCCCATCAAATTGAGAGAATGGCTAAATGCACGAGCCAGAGAGAAAGCTTCCTCTAAAGTCATTTCCGACAATTCCGATGCAAGCTGCCTCTCAAGAAGATCTGCCGTATCCTCGATGCCCGCCATCCTCATATTGCAAGCGCTCTGTTGAAAAACGATACATCCGATTAAACATATAACTTCATTATCACACACATCCATCTTTCTCATCGATGCCACTTCACAGAAGTTCCAAACATATTGAAATCTCTGCCATGGACACAGAAAAGCTGCATCCTCGAAATCTCTAGCGTATTTTTTTGCCATGAACTTATGCATGATTAAGATTCCCCATCCTAGAACCCAAAAGAAAACCGAAAAAACATCGCACATCAAGCACATCATGAATTGACTCTTCCATTTCCCTCACACCAATGACCAATCTCAGTAAAACAGACTCGAAAGAGAAAACTATTCACGGGCACATAGAACAAGACAACGACCATTATGAAACACGAAAGAGTAAGCAAAAAGGAAGGATAGCGAGAGAGAAAGAGAAACCTGAGCGAGGACGCGAGTTCGTTCGAGTTTGTCCATGAATTCGCTGCCAACTTCGCGCTGTAAGACATCGTGAAGAAGGTTGTCAAGCAATTTACAGTCATCGTCGAAGCTTTGGAAGGAGATTTCTTCAGCGATATCGTCAGTAGTGTCCGTCATTGTTGGAAGGAAGAAATGCAAAAGAGGAAGGAAGAGAGAGTGAGAGGTTTAGAAGATGAAGAAATTAGATGAAACTTGAAAGGATGAAAAGCTGAAGAGAGGGATCATTCACTACTTAACTTAATTCTGTATGATTTTTTTCCTTTTTTTTTTTTTTTTTTTTTTTGGGGCCCAAAATTGGGGTACCTGGCAGCCAACTAGGATGTTGCACGTGGCTGGAGTGCCGAATATGGTGGGAGCTGTTAATGGTGAAGCGAGAGCGATTTTGTCACCAGGTGATTCTCCGTAAACAGCGTGGCCATTTTTCGATAAATAATTGAAGGCCGAAATAATAATTTATATTATATGATTTCCCTTTTTTTTTAGATATAAATAATATGTTAAATTATGTGTGTGGTGGCATAGCTTGGGACTAAAATGATGTACTCAAACCAAAAAAAAAGACTTAGAATGAGTATGGCTCATAATTGATGTGTATTTCTATATTGAGATCAAATATTCAAATTTCATACTCTATTTATTTTATTAAATAATTTACTTAGTATTTCAATTTCGATCAAAAGATTAAAGTTGGAAAATTGCTGATTTTGATCCAAAAAAAAATTCAATTCAAAAATAACCACATTTTTTAAATCTACTTTTGTTAACATCTTTTCCATTTTTTCAGTCTTTAAATGGAGAGACTCACCACGTGAAAATACAATTTTACCCCTTAATAAATGGTCATTGAATTGTCTTGAATATGAAATCACTCAACTTACCTAACTCACATATCTTAAATTAGAAACTTCAATTTTCAAGTTCACATTTTGTTTTCAAGATATAAATGTTTTACGTGAGGGTCTCAACTTTAGGAGAATAATTCTTTTTTAGGAGGTCCCAAGTTCATAAGAACAATTTCATACTTTTTTTAGAGTTCTAAAAGAGACACGTATGTTGAAAAGTAGTCTTTTGTTTTTGTTTATATATTGAAAGGTAGTCATTTGTCTCGTAAAGTTGATTTCGTAAGTAAATCTTTTGTCTCATGAAGTAACTAGACAAACTTATAACTTTACGAGACAAACGACAAACTATCTCGTTTGTCTCGTAATGTTGTAAGCTTGTCTTGTGAAGTTACTTCACGAGACAAAAGATAGAAATTAACTCGATTTTACAAGACAAAAGATATCTTTTGTCTTTCGTAAAGTTGAGTTCATTTATGTCTTTTGTCTCGTGAAGTAACTTCACAAGTCAAACTTACAACATGACGAGACAAACCAAGCTAATTTATAAACTTCCCACTATTATGTCTTGTGAAGTTTGTCTCTTGAAATTACTTCACGAGACGAACTGCATGAGATGCAACGATGGGAAGTTTGTAAATTAGCTTGAAAGCTCTTTGTCATTTGTCTCATAATATTGTTAGTTTGTCTTGTGAAGTTACTTCACGAGATGCGAGACAAAAGACATAAATGAAATCAACTTTACGAGAGAAAAAATTCAATCTTTTGTCTCGTAAAGTTGAGTTCATTCTATTTTTGTCTCGTGAAGTCACTTCATAAGATAAATTTATAAATTTACGAGACAAACGAAAAATTATCTCATTTGTCTCGTAATGTTGTAAGTTTATCTTGTGAAGTTATTTTACAAGACAAAAGACTTACTTACGAACTCAACTTTACGAGACAAACAACTACTTTTCGACATTAAAAAAAAAATAAAATACTATTTTTCAACATACCTACCTCTTTTGAAACCCTCAAAAAGGAAAGAAATTGTTTCCCTGAACTTGGGACTCTCTAAAAAGGATTATTTCTTTGAAGTTTGGACTCTCACGTAAAGCATTTCTATCTTGAAAACAAGTGAAAAGATTAAAGTTTCTAATTTAAGAGATGTGAGTTGGGCAAGTTAAGGTGATTTCATATTCAAGGCAATTGAATGATTGAAGGATAAAATGGTATTTTCACGTAGTGGGTCCACTGAAAAGTTGGAAAAGAGGTTAAAAAGAGTAGATTTTAAAAATGAGGTTACTTTTAAATTGGAAAAAAAAAACTTTTTGGGTCAAAATTTGCAATTTTTCATTAAAGTTTGAATCTTCACATATTGTTAAAATTAAAAAAAAAAAAAAAAAGTATATTAGTATTTAATGTCATATTTGGTAACCATTTGATTTTTTAAAAAAATTAAGCATATTTCATTGACATTTCTTACAATGGTTTGTATATTTGTTTACAAAAACAACATTTTGAAATGTTTTATTTTAATTCGCAAAATTTGACTTGATTTTCTAAACCGTTGGTGAAAAATAAATAACAAAATAAAAAATTTGGAGGCGAAAGGAATGTCCATAACTTAGTTTTTTAAAAAAAAAATTAAAAATAAAATGATTATCAAACATGGTCTAAATTGTTGGTGTTGATGGAAATGTCTAAGCCTCAATTTTACATAAATATGAAATCAATAAATGTCGTTGTCAATATCCTAAAAAAAATTATAAAAATAAAAAATGCAAAAAAAACCGAAATAAACATTAATATTTATATTATGCCCATATTAGTCATATTTATCGCTTACTTTTTTTATGTGGTACAGATTTTTTTACGAAATAAATGGAAATGTCGATACACTAATTAGGTCGATTCTAAACTCATTAAAATGTATAAATATTGATAGAAATATTAATAGATGGTTCAAATTATTATATTTTCAATGGCTTACAGTATTATATATCTTAACTATTTTGTAAAGTAGTTAATTATTTTACGCGATAATTGCTCCAATCATTTTATACAAAATAGACAATAAAAGTAGAAAAAAAAGTTAAAACATAGACGGCTGAAAATATTTAAGTATAGTAAAATATCATTGTCAATCGACGATACATCGTAATAGACCACAATATACCTCTATTATTAAGCGGCCATTTGTAATATTTATAAACAAATTGACTTATTTTTTCTTATTTGAAAACCGACCTCTAAAATATTTTAGTTTTTTTAAAATAAATGATTAGATTGAGATGCATGAAGATGAAAAATTACTTTTCATTTTTAATTTAATAAAGAAAAAGAAAAAAGGAACGTTATAAAGAATAATTGGAAATTTTTTTGATGAGGATCACGAGGAAGACAATAATGGGGTCTATTTTAAATGAGATTCCCTAATTGCTTTAATTTTAAATACTCCAAAGAATATTCCCCGCTTCATTCTATATTCTAATGAAGATTCCTTGAAAAAGGAAATAGTTCTTTAAAAAAAAGGAAAGTGGAGAGGTTTATAATATTGGTTAGTAAAATAGTCTTTCCAAGGTTTGCCAAAAGCTTTTTCTTGTGAATAGGTTGCATATCTTTTTTTTCGTGGGTCTTTATGATCTGAATGCGACCCTTGATCTTAAGAATCTTGAGAGAATTCAATTGTTGACGAGGAAAATTATATGGGACAGAAATTTCGATACTTACTGGGTAGATTTGGTAAGAACTATTTTCTTGTGAAATAAAAATACCTTATTAGGTTTGCCCAAAAGCCTACATTACTTTTTGTTTCAAAGGTTAAAAAAAACTCTTAAAAAAAAACATTTTGTTTCAAAGGTAAAAAGCCTACATTATGATCCATTAATTTCTTTACCAGCTAGACAAATGAGCCATTTGTTGTCTATGTATGTCTGTGTGTATATATAATGAAAACTCTTCAAAAAAAAAAAAAAAACAAAACAAAACAAAACAAAACATTTTATTTCAAATGTAAAAAGTCTACATTATGATCCATTTCTTTACTAGACAAATGAATAGAAATTGTGTGTGTCATATATATATATATATATACATATATATTTTGCAAAGTCGTTAATCCATGATAAAATTTTATGTTATGCACCTCATTAGTGACGGATCCAGAAATTTTGTTGACAGGGGCTTTATAATCTTCTAAATCTACTTTTGTGATATATCTTCTATAATTATTATAACTTTTCTTCAGTGGAGATGATGGTCCCGTTGATTTTCTTTTAAAATATTTCTCCATTTATATTTCAAATTAAATCTACAATAACATAATAAACCAAAAAAAAAATTGAGAACATAACGACAATATCATAACTTAAACAATACAACAAGCCGCGTTTAAGTGTTTACTTAATATTAATAAATTGTTTCAAAAACTAATAAAATAAAGAAACTAAAACATTAAATAAAAATGATTTAAAATATGAAAACTAGATGCATATAAATAAATAACAAACTTAAAAAGAAGAAGAAAAATATTTTTTTTAAAAAAACAACAAAATAAAACAAAAAAAACTCACCTTGCAACTAGGAGTATAAGTTGAAGAATAAATTAAAAAGTTAAAAAGATTTATTGAAGTTAAAGATAACTTCCTTCCTAATTTTCAAGCTACATTTGTATTTAGTGGGGATTAATGTATAATTATTTCTCTTATAAGTATAAGGAATAGGGTTTGAATCTAGATCTAGAAAAGACTAGAAAACAGATTTATCACTAAGCTAGCTAATGGTATTGATATTATGTCAGTTTTTTATACATATTATACAAAGAGTATAAAATTGAGGGGGGTTCGGGCCCCGACCTATATTAAATCCATCAGTGTGTCTTATTCAACCAAAGTATGTGCCGCTACAATTTGATTTGACCAACATGTGAGAAATGAAGGTTGATAATATAAATTTCTCATGTTTATGATCTCATTCATCATCGAAATACTAGATAGAAAATCTATCGATGATCCAATTAGTTAACCATTCGGAGTCCCTCCAACATAGTGTGTGCAAGCACAAGTTCGTGAACCATATGAAATGTTCAAAATTATAGTTTGAGCTTTGAATTACCAATCAGAAATTCATTATTGCTTATTTTTGTCACTACTTTGAGGAGTTGTTTCCAACATATTTTTTTAAACATCATGGGATCGTTCGGTTCAAGGTTTTATAGATATCTTAGAATAAAGTATATCTAATAATAAGATGTGTAGGAATAAGATATTTAGGAATTGAAGATCATTATGTTTGGTTGCATATGAGAATGAGAATAGGATGTCTGAGAATGTATTATATTTTGTACAATTATAAAGTATAAAATTAATCAAAATTATTCAATAATTAATTTTTATTTGTTAATTTATTTCTATTATATTAAGTTATTAATTTATTTTTAAGCCATTGTAATTTAATTAAATTTACCCACTCATCTTCCAATTTAATATATTTATTAACAATTAAATTTCGTATATTGTGCATTCATATTATCAATTTTTGAATTAAAAAAATATTGGTAATAAATTTAAATATCTATTTTCCTTCTCTCCTTTTTTTATGTAGTTTTGTTAATTGAAGAGTTAACTAGCTAATTGTTTAATGTCAATTATAAGCCTAATGTGTATGCAAAAGAAGTTGGTATAAACTAATTAATTTTAAATCATCAAACAATGTTTTTTATTTTAAAAAAGTAACTATAATTATATATTAAAACTAGAAGTACAAGTGTACAAGAATTAACTAATATTTTTTTAAAGACTAATTAATAATTCTAATAAATAATTTATGATGTCAATATATATTATCAACAAAAATAGATTTAAGAAAATATAATTATGGTTATTCATATTTCTTTTAAAAGTTTATGGTTTTTCATATTAATTCATAATAATAGAATAAATTATTATATTAGCATCATTATTAATAAAATTAATTATCATATGTCAATTATAAATTTAATTTAAACATATTTATAAAAATTGAGTAAATTAAACAATATCAAGAAATAAATAAAACAAATAAAATGAAAAGATAAAAAGTAAGAAGGGGAGAAAAACCATTGGAAATGGAGAAAACCCACCTATTTTGATGGTTATGAAAAACCTCCATGGGTGAGAATATGAACTCTTTTGGAATAAGATATTCTCATTCCTAAGGTTGAAAACTTGTATCAAACATGGTGATAAAATATCATTTCTCATTCCCACCTCTCATTTCCATGAGCCGAACGACCCCTATAGTCTAACTATATTTTAGTTCGTTTGTGAATATTTTTCTTCATAGTTGGAGCGGGATGCACAAATATGGGTGTATCTCTATTCAAGTATTACTCAAAAAATAATGGTGTACTTCTTTCTTTACTATTGTATATACTACAGAAACTATGGAAAGAATGTAAAATTTTATAATAGTATACGAAGGTTTGATTTTTCCTTCATTTATTGTTAATCACATTAACATCATGTCAAAATTTTCTGTCTCCTTTATTTCAATTCTCCTCTGATTATTTTGATAGCATGAAGATGATCAAATTTGACCATTGTCTTACAAATACCCAACACTAGCAATTCGTTGAAAATAGAGTTTTTGGTGTGAGGAAGGAATCATTAACGTAATGATACGTTCATCCACTAAGTTGAGTTAAGTATAGTCATTCTTAGAGGGTCAATTAATAATAAATTGTTGTTTAGAAGAATTTATAGTTAATTTTTTTCACTACAATTGAGACAGAGGATTCGACCCATAAATCTTATAGTTACTGACACACTCATATGTGAATTGAGTTGTGCTCATTTTGATTTATAATTATTTTGATTTTATTTTTTCAAGGAAACTTATAATTAACTTAAACTTAGTAAATTAGTATATATATATATATATATATATATAAACATATATTTTGACCAAAAGAAGTGGGAGGATGGAATCTCAATAATTATTGTAATCAACTTATTAGGTTTGTAGTCCCATCATTTTTAAATCCCTTATTTTATAAGGAAAAAATATCTTTTTAGACTCGTTGAGGTTTTAGATTTCATGTGGTATTTATGTTTCAAAATATGACATTTTTTGTCTTTTAAATTTTGAATTTAATATCAATTTAGTCCTTAAGTTTCAAAGTGTTATAATTGTATCCTTAATATTTGAATTTTATTTCAATTTGGTACTTGAGTTTTAAGTTTTACACTTTGAATCTTGATTTTTTACTACACACTCACTTTCAACGATTACAGTTAATGTTTATTAATTAATTTAAAATAATTATAATAATTATGATTCACTATTTTATCACTATTAAATTAATTTTAAAATTTCATTTCATGATTATTTTAAATTAATTAATAGACATTGATGTTAAAATTGAAAGTGAGAGTTTAGTGAAAATTAAGATTAAAATATCACTACTACAAAATCTACATTACTTGACACTTGTAGTTTTTAATTACTTGATGTTACGGTGGATAAAACGTCAAGTAATATGATTTTGGACAAAAAAAAATGTCAGGTAAAAGGGTTAAAAAGGCGGAGATTGACGGAATATTTTGGATATTTTCACGTGAACCTTTACTTGACACGATAAGGTCTTACTTGACATGTTTCATGTGTCAAGTATAAGAAACTCTTACTTGACATTTTTTTCGTGTCAAGTAAAAGGTTTAAAAAAGCGAAAATTGACGGAATATTTTGGATATTTTCATGTGAACCTTTATTTGACACGATTTTCGTGTCAAGTAATATAAGGTCTTACTTGACATTTTTTTCGTGCCAAGTAAAAGGGTTAAAAAAGCGGAGATTGATGGAATATTTCAGATTTTTGATAGGCCGCCAATTATGTGCCACTCATCGTCTACTTCTACTAAGCGATCGTGTAGCATTTGGTAGGCGATCGTATAGAAACTGTTAAGCGATCGTGAAATGTTTTGTAAACGATCGTGTAGTTCCGGGTAAGCGATCACAGGGTGTTTGTGGGCGATTGTCTAGTGTTATTTAGCGATCGTGTAGCAGAGCTCAGTGATCGTATAGCATTTGGTAGGCGATCGTATAAAAACTGGTAAGCGATCGTGTAGTTCCGGGTAAGCGATCACGGGGTGTTTGTGGGCGATCGTCTAGTGTTACTTAGCGATCGTGTAGCATTTGGTAGGCGATCGTATAGCATTTGGTAGACAATCGTATAGAAACTGGTAAGCGATCGTGTAATTTTTGTAAGCGATTATGTAGTTCCGAGTAAGCGATCGTGGGGTGTTTGTGGGCGATCATTTAGTGTTACTCACCGATCATGTAGCTTTTGGTAGGCGATCATATAGCATTTGGTAGACGATTGTATAGAAACTAGTAAGCGATCGTGTAATGTTTTGTAAGCAATCGTGTAGTTCCGAGTAAGCGATCGCGGGGTTTTTATGGACGATCGTCTAATGTTACTCAGCGATCGTGTAGCAGAACTAAGCAATTGTGTAGTAGAACTCAGCGATCGTATAACATTTGGTAGGCGATCGTATAGAAACTGGTAAGTGATCGTGTAACGTTTTGTAAGTGATCATGTAGTTCTGGGTAAGCAATCACAGGGTGTTTGTGGGCAATCGAGTAGAGACTTTACTATTTTCATTTCCCTCTCAAATTAAAAACTCTTTCTCTCCTCCTTTACTTTACTCAATGATCATGTAAAGACTTTATTTTTTGTTTCCCTCCCTCTCTCATTTTCATTTTCCTCTCAAATTTGGTTTCCCTCCTACCAAAATTATCAAATAAAATAATAGTTTCCTCTCCCATTTTCATTTCCCTTTCAAATTTAAAACTCTTTCTCTCCTCCTTCACCATCTCACTCACGACCTTCCCCTTCCCTCGAATTTTTTTGTTCTTCCATGCTTCCGAGAGCCCTGGTCGTCGTCACCCTTCATTCTCCCTCGCCTTTGTTCACGCCACTGTTATTGAGTTTTTAATTCCGTCGTCTGCTCAGCCACACCAACCGCCCAACTGTGCGCGTCATTAGCGAGTCTTCAGCCCCGCCCAGATTTGTAGTCGAACGCCCTCAACTGCTTTCGTCGCTTCAGTCGTGCCCAAATCTGTAGTCGAACGCTTTCGTTGCTTCCTTCGCTTCAGCCCCGCCCAGATCTGTAGCCGAACACCCCCAATCCTTATTTTGGGTAAGGTTTGGTAATTTTGTGAGTTTATATGCATAATTTTGATTATTGTTTGATTTTGGGTTAGTTCTGATAAAGACCCATTATGTTTGGGTCATAGATTCAGGTTGTAGGGGAGTTTGAAGATTGGAAGCGTGCTATGCGGGGTTGCAAGGTTTTGACTTTCGCAAATTTTGGTAACTTTTAGTAATTTGTTATTAAACTTTGGTTTGATATATATTCAAACTGGACATATAAATCAGTGTATGAGTGTTCTTGTTCCTCTTTTGTTTTCTTTTTAGGAAAGTTGGTCAAGGCTCGAGTGAAGCATTGATTTGAGTAAACACTTCGGGTAAGTGTTTTGGATGTATTTGAATGTGTGATTTGGGTTTTAATGTAGCATCTTCTGTAATGATTTGCTTGTCTGAATGTTTGATGATGAGATTGATTTTGAAGTGTTGGAAGGAGTTGAGTTGCTATCCAATAGGTTTAAGACCGATCTTAGCAAGGTTTTGATAAGTTTGGAGGTTAGTATTAATAGTTTTTTGTTACCCATTGAAGTATTGGTCTAATAATTGAGTTATTTTCAAATTTTGATGTTCAATTCAAATTTTCAAGGGATTGGAGCCACTGCCAACAAAGTTAACAATGTTTGGACATTTTGATAGGTATTAAGGCCTTAAAACTCTTTTGGAATTGTTACATAGTTGCTGGAATTTGCGTTTTGTAACCGTTATTGTTGAACTTTTCGTAGGTTGGATTACGTTGTTGTATTTTAACACTTATTTATATATTTTGAAATTTAATGTTATCGCCCTTTATTCTATTTTGCAGGTTGACTTGCTTAAACATGGCTTGCCTGAACCTTAGTTCTCGATCTTTAGACTTCAAAGCTCAATGTATAGATTAAATAATGTACTTTGTTGAGAGGTTATTTATTAAACAATTTGTCACTTTTGTGTTTGTTGAAAGTTGAGTTTTGTATACAAAAGCAATAGTTGAGATTTTATTTTGTGCATGTACATGTGAAAGAGAAATATTGTTGTAATTGGTGAGGAGTGTTCATAGTTGAACATACGGATTTTTAGTGAATATATTGAGTTGATAGATCTTAAATAGAATGTTTATTTATTTGATGTAATTGTATTGTTTGAATACAAGGCAGAAAATGAGAATATCGATTGGGACATTTAATTTGAAAACAAAAAGACATATACTTGAGACATAAAAAATGTCAAAGAGTATCACACTATACTTGACACTCGAATAAACTTGACATACCACCAATGTCAAGTGTATGATCTTTCTTGATACGAAAATTGTATCAAGAAACATTTTTCTTGACGTTTTTTCGGAGTCAAGTTATCACACTATACTTAACACTCAAATAGTTGACGCTTTTATAAGTGTCAAGTATACCCTTTACTTGACATTGGAAAAACGTCAAGTAATCCAATTTCTGTAGTAGTGTATAAATCTTGAAACATAGGGATTAAGTCAAAACAAAACGCAAACTAAAAATGTAACATTTTGAAATCTAAGGACAAAATAGAGACAAGACTCAAAACCTAATAACCAAATTTTTTGTCTTTTTTTTTTAATATTTCTTTCATCTTTAATTTAATTACTTGTTAAGATTTCAAATTATGGCTAATTTGAGCATAATTTAATAGTTATGGTATCTTTTATCTCATCTAAAATGTTGAATGTTCAGATCTCTCTTTCAAAAATATAATATTCTAAAAATAACTCAAATTATTTTTTTCAACCTTCGTTAAACTCTAACTTTCTTAAAAAAAGGAAAAAAAGTGTGTGGTAAAATTTGGGGTTCAATAGAAATTGAATCCGTCAATTTGCTTTTGAATGTTCCTTTTTAATACTATTTTAAAGAGATATAGAAATGAATAATTGAATGGTGAGACATAAGCAAGCCATGTGTGATTTCCCTTCTCTAATTGTACATCAAACATAAATAATTAAAACTTATAAAAGACATACCAATAGAATATAGACTAAAGTTTAGAAAACAAAATCAAATTTAATAAAGAAATAAAAATAAAAGAAAAATCGTCATTTTATTTTACATTCATTGATTTCCACTTCTTATTATAAAAATATATGTAATAATAGTCAAGTCAATGATAAATTTCAACTCAATCACATACTATCAAATTAGGAATCATACCTTCAGCCAACATGAACATAACTCAACTAACATGAACTTATATGATCAACTTTGAGGTATGAAGTTTGATCTCATCCACAAATTGTTTTTAAAAAAATGTTAGACATTTAGGCACTGTTTGGTAACTATTTGGTTTTAGATTTTTTTGTTTTGAAAATTAAGCATATTTCATCTATATTTCTTACAATGATTTACATCTTTCTTGTGGTTGTATTTTTAGCCAAATTTAAAAAACAAAAACAACTTTTTGAGAGCTACATTTGTTAGTTCTCGAAATTTGACTTGGTTTTCTAAACAATTGGTAAAAAGTAGATAACAAAAGAAGAAATTTGAGGTAGAACTAGTATCCATAGATTTAATTTTGAAAAAAAAAGGGCTACAAAATGGGGTCTTAAATTTTAATTAATTACAATGGGTAGTATTTTTAAAGATAATAACCAAACTTATAACGGACTTTATAAAAATTGCAAATATAACAAAGTCTATTCTATATTAATTATAGACTCTTATCAACCACTAATAAATTTCTACGAACGATATGGTCTATCACGCTAAATTTTACAATATTTATAATTTCTTTTTACATTATGCTATATTTATAATTGTTACTAAATTTTCCGACCTTAATATACATACATCATTATTTTTTTCCCTCTTTAGATAACGAAAAATGGGGATGGTGAAGGGCCGGAAAGATCCATATTACCATTTTATTCTTTTAGAAAAAATGCTAGCCTAATACAATTAAATAATAGGATGCTGAATTAAATTATTTAAAATAGTTGTCCTTTGTGTTTTGTAAAGTACTAAACTTGTTGTAGTATAAACGTATAATGAATCAAGTGGGACTGTTTGTACTGTTTCCCAACGTCATCACTCGAATTAATTAATGGAATATAATGTATAGTTTTAAATTTAACCATATAATACCACGAAAACGAAAGGCATCGTAAAGAAGGAAAATGATTGCACTCCACGTGTACTACTGCCAAGAATCCACCTCACGACAAGTTTTTGTAATTTTTAAATGACGTTAAAAATATGGTAAATTTCAATTTCTACGTAGAAGTTTGAAATTGTATCAATTTAAATACTAAATTAATAATTGTATCAACTTAAACTTAAAAATTTATTTTATAAATTTGTCAATTTAAATCCAAAACTATTAAGTGTATCAATTCAAATCATAAACTTTCATAACTGTATCAATTTAAACCTTAAACTTATATATAAGTGTATCATAAACCTTCTATTATGTTTTATTTTGATACACTTCTGAAAATTCAAGGTTTAAATTGATATGTTCATGAAAGTTTAAGGTTTAAATTGATATACTTACGAAAGTTCAAAGTTTTAATTGAGACAATTATTAGTTTGAGATTTTAAATTGATCAAACCCCAAATTTTAAGGTTTAAATTGATACAATTATTAGTTTAATGTTTAAATCAATACAACCTCCAAAGTTCAGAGGTATAAATTGATATTTGCCCTGAAAAATATCTCTAAACTTTGTACTTGTTTCAAAAAATTATTGTTGAACTTTCCAAAGGTTTTAATAATACTCTTAAAAACCATTAATAGTTTGTTTCAAAAATACTTTTATACTTTCAATAATATAAAAAAATAATATCACTTACTATTAGTATATAATCAGAAAGTAAAAATTGTTAGAGGCATTTGAGACAAATAGTTGGTTATTATAGTCCTAGATTATTACAATTAGGTTATAACAATTTGTGTTTCGGATGTAGATTACTTTAGTTTGGATTGTAATAGTATGTGTTTGAGGTGTAAACTATTTTAGTTTGAGAAAGAAATAGTAAATACGGTAGCAAATAATGAAAAAAATGATGAATTTAAAATAATAAAAACCATAACAAATAATAAATACTATAGCAAATGGGGGTTTTGAAATAGTGTTAGATCTAAGGGGAATTTTTAAAATTAAAAAAACCATTTATACAAAATAACAAAAATTTAATATTATTTAATAGAGATTATCAGTGTCCATCAATGATAGAAAATGATAAAAATCTATCACTGATAGATATTGACAAAAGTCTATCAGTGTTTATCAGCGTTTTTTGTTTTTTGCTGTTTTTGTAAGCGTTTGACATTTTTTCTGTGAAAATTTTCCAAAATCTAACCACCAGTTTCAAATAAAAGAAAAAAGATCTCGCCCTTGAACATCTTATATAATTGTAAGAGAATTGTGTTTGTATTTGATTTTATAAAATTAAGCATGACAATCTTATATAATTATAATAAATTAATTAATTAAATAATAAATATCATTCAATGTATTAATAGAAGTTAATTGATTAAGAATTAATAATAATTTTAACTATAAATATTTGGAGATTGAGTAATTTATAATTAAAATCAACCAATTAATATAATGAATGTCACATTAATTATAATCTAATATTTAATTATTATTTTTAATTAATTAAGTTCAACATTAGTAATTATAATTTTCACTACAATAAATCACCCATTTTTCGACGCTTCAAATTGTCAGAAAATACTAAAAAAACGCGTTGGAAAATTCACTCCCGACGAAAATTATGTCGTCGAAAGTTTGGTCAAGAAATGTCCGTCAAGAGTACAACTCCCGACGTGGAAACACATACCGCCAGAAGTTCAATTTCAGAAATTCAAATCTGAACTTAAACTCCCGACGACTAGTACAAAAAATCGTTTATTTTTAATTGTTAATTTTTAATTTTTTCTAATTTGATCTGGATAACCTATATAACATTATTAAGTAACTAAAAAATAGTCACGTAAGAAATAAAAACAAACAAAGTCTAGTATTTTTTCTTAAAGTAGACAAAAGTTCGCAAAATACATAAAACAAACAAACAAAAGAATATCTTCACAAATACGTCTCCAACACATGTTCTCGAACACAACATCTTCAACAATATTTATGACCTTATCTCCAAACAACATCCCGCAAGAAAACAAAAATCATATTTTTGAGTTCCTACAAATCCTAGAAAACAAATAAAATCCTACAATCCTATAAACCAAATGAGTAACAATCTTACAAAACAAAAAAAAAATCAATAGACTTCCAACACTATATATTCTCAACCCGAAACCTACACAACCACACGAAGACCATAGGTTACACTCCAAAAGAATAACTTATCTTAACCCATCCTAAACAACATTCAAAATTCATAAAGTTCCACACAACCCATCCCAAATTCATCTCACGTATCCCACACAATATTTAAAATTCATGATTTTTCACAAACAAAAAACTCCAAATTGAACTCAAAAATAAGTATAAGTAATCTCAACCCACCTCACACATCCCCCACAACATTCAAAATTCATAAAGTTCCACAAACAAATAAAAAACTTCAAGTTGAACTCTAAAACAAGTATAACCAATCTCAACTCATCCCCCACAACATTCAAAATTCATAAACTTCCAAAAACAAACAAAATTTTCAAGTTGACCTCCAAAACAAACCAATCTCAACCCACCCCCCATAACACTCAAATTTCATAAACATCCACAAACACGCAAAAATTTCAAGTTGAACTTCATAACAAGTATAACTAATCTCAATCCACCCTACATCAAAATCCAGTTGTTTGGCTACCATAACTGCAGGATAACTAACAATTCATTATCATAAAGCTACTAGTAAGACAAAATTACTTTGCTACCATAACTGCAAGATAACCAACAATTCATTATCATAAAACTATTAGTAAGACATAATTACTTTGCTACCATAACTGCAGGATAACAACATATTAGACAACTAGATAATGAAGTAATCATACCTAATTCGATGGCTCTTCTATCTGTGATTATATCATGTCTTCAATCATTTTTTTTCATTTCTTCCATTTATCTTGCATGATCCTCTCGTATCATGTCAAGAATCATTAATATGAAACTTGGCAACCTCTAAAAATCGAGATACTCTTTCTCTATACTCGTCTGACGACTTATTTCTAAGTTTGATTTATTATTTATTCATCCTTTAAAATAAACCTTTCTTGACCCAAATCCAAAACAAATTATAACATGTGTTGTGTACATAATCAATGGTGGTTAATTTTTAGAGGGTTATATATATAATACGAAATCAAGGTTTCATTGAACAAACTAAAAGAATATACAAGGACATAAAAAAAGCCCATAAATCAAGGGGACCCCGAACTACAAATCCAATCTAACAAATCAAACTATGAACATAATCACAAAAAGACCCAATTACTAAAGTGATACTATGTATTGTTCATCCACATATTAATGCTTCCACAAGTATATTTTAGATAAAGTAATATTAAGGTAAATATTTTATACTTTGGCAACCACCTCGTCATAATTTGTCATACTTGTCAAACCTAAGCACACTTCAATTAAAATCTTTTCACATGTATATTTTTAAAAGGAATTTTTTTGGTACTATTTATCATTCGTTTATTTTGTGAACTCTACATAATTCTTAAATTCTACTATTGTGTCAAGTAACAAATGGAGGTATTTCTACCGTACAACTAGAAATTTTTTTAGTTTTTAAACTAATTAACCATGATTTTTCAATTGGTTTGAAATTTGAATTGCTTAATGTATGTTTCAATTTCAAATAAGATAATATCTTATCATTGAAATATGTTTGAATTCACTCGACAAGTATGATATAATAATATATATTGTAAAGAAAAACAAAGCATCCAACCTCTAACTTTTTTGTTTTACATCACATTCATACTTAATTGAAAAACTTTCCAACATTAATCCGTTGTTTTCAACAAAGCATATATGGCATAATATAAATCCAACAGAATTAATGAAATGGATCCTCCTAAAATTAGAGTTAGATAAAAGCAGTGGATGGATTGATCCTCCTAAAATAAATCAAGCATTTTAAGTCCAATAAAAAAAAGGGAGAAAGGCTTATCGGACGACGGTTAACAGACGATGGGCGAATGGACGACTTAAAGATGGACAAACGATGGAAAACGCAGATGAACGACGACATTACTCTCTCTCTCATCTGGTCGGCTCACCCTAGGGTTGAAGAAGGCAAATTTGATCTGCCTTATTCGATTTGGGGTTTATAACCCATTTCCTGACAGTTATCATGAGCCGTTGGAAGATCCGTCGAGAGTTCCTACCAAACTCCCGATGAATTATTTAATTCGTCGCGAGTTCATTCATGTTGGCTTCCATATCCCAAACTCCGACGCATATTGTCGACCCATCGGGAGTTTGGACCAATCTCCTGACAATTTATATATAGCATCGGGAGTTATTGCTAACTCCCGAAGCGGTCCTTACATAGTTAAGGGAGACCCTCTCTCCCGACGATGTATCTCCCGACAGTTGTTTTAGGCGTCGGGAGAGCCTCTTTTTCTTGTAATGTTTCGTTAAATAATATTAAAAAAATATATTTTAAGAAACAATATATTATACAACTATGATGTTAATAAAGAATACTAATTTTTTTTTTTTTATAAATATGATATGTTAATATTGAATGAAGTAATACAAATCAATCACAATAAGTAATTAATTGATTATAAATAATCAATAATGATTATATGTTTATAAAATTAAAATTAATCTCAATAGCTAATTGTTTGATTATAAAAAGACAATAAATAATCATTTATTATTATTGAAAAATAATTTTGTACTAACTAAATTTAACTAATATATCCTTGTTAACTAAAATATATTTAAGATATTGTTAGTTAATTAATTAATTTTTTATGTAAAAAAGTAATTGTATTCATTTAATAAATTTTCATTGTAAAAATAAGTTAAGTAAATATTTTAGTAGATTATTATTGATTAATTAAAATAATTATTTATATTAATTTTGTTAAATTAATATTAATTAATTAAATAAATATATTCAAAATGAAATTATATATAAAATGAAAAACCGATGGAGAAGGAAAAAGATAAAACTCATGGTTTTGGAAGGGAATTAAAAATTATTGTCCTTAGAAAATAAGAATGTCTGAAAATAGCTTATTTCTAGACAAAGTGTTGAAAACTGTAAAACAAATATGGACTTTGTATGTCTTTATCAAGTTTCATGTAGAAAATCCTCCAACCAAACGAGCACTTAAAAACTCAATCCAAATAGACGTGAAGGTTGGGAGAAATGTTGGGCTTGAAGTATCATTAGTGTTTTTTTTCTTTTTTTTTTTCCCCCTCTTAGGAGGCGTTTGGATTGAGAGAATTAGGATGGAAATAAAGTGGGAATGGGTAAGGGACTCACATCCCCTTATTTGGTACAAGTTTTGAAGCTTTAGGTATTTCCATGCATTCCTCGTACTCATTGATGATACCTATAAAAAAAAACTTGGTTTTCTTGATGCCCACTCTCTCTCCCCTTTTAATACATGAATTTATCTTTTAATTTATATTATTAAAATTAATTAATATATGAACATCAAAATTTATTATTTAGAAAATTATATTAAATTTTAAATTAATATTTGAATTTAACTACTCCAGATTAATAAATAAACAAATTAATTATATAATAAATTGTAAAGAACCAATATATTAATACTATTAATTCATTAATAAGTTATATATAGTTAACTAATTAACATTATGATCAATATTTTATGAGATTATTTTTTAATAATTATAATTAGTTTATAATTGATTAATTATAGTTCATTATTTTTTAATCATAAAATGTTATACTTGTTTTTCTAAATTGATTTTTGATTGTTTTATTAATTAATACATCACATTTATATAAATTCACCAAATTGATACATCAAATTATGTAATCAAGTAATTTTAATTATAAATCATTCATTTTACAAACATTTGTAATTAATATTATTATTGATAATTAAATAACTAATTTTACTCAAAACTTTGAATTGAATTTATTGTTTATCAAAATTTTATAGAGGTATCCATAATTAATTTTATAAATAAAATACAAATCTAATCTGTACCATAAAATTTTGATAACATTCCCAATTAAACGTCATCTTTGATTCCCAACAATCGTATTTTTCAGATTTTTTATTGCCAAACATACTTAATTCCTACCCAACTTTAAAACCTTAAATGAAACGACCCGTTAAGCCATTTAAATAATTTGTTTTTATTGTTGCAGCATGCTACATCTATAGCCATGTCAAACTCTTCTTTCTTATTATATATATATATAAAAAAAAAAAAAAACCAAGAGGGCAAAGAAAAGATTAAAAAATGTTTGAGAGAGGTTAAGAGAGATAAAGGAAAATGGTGGGCGAAATTTAATTACGAAAAAGAAAAAAAAAATTGTAGGGCTGGCAGGGTAATGGGTAATGGGGTAGGTCTTATAATTGTTTATTCTCATTCCTTGATTGTGATTGGGAAAGTAAATACAACCTAAATGATGTATACACGCACGAGCAATCACTCACCCAATTAAAAATTTCAAGTATACTCAAAGTGGACTTTTGATCATTAGTTAGTGTAGTTTGATTTTTCTTTTAGTTGCTAGATAACAGGGATTTATAAATTTTTTAAAAAATATTAATTTATATCCCTAAATTTTAAAAGTTGTATTAATGAAAACTCTCAACTAATAAGTATATCAATTTAAATCTTAAACTTTCATGAGTGTATCAATTTACACTTTAAAATTGTTTGAAAAATATCAAGTGAAATAAGGGTGAACACGATAGGCCAAAAAACTAAGCCAACTAATTGGAACCGGTTGAATCGAAGTTGGTCGGTCAAAAAGGAGAAAGTGACCGTCGGTGTTGGTTTGAAGGAAGGAAAAACCAACATGTGGTCGGTCGGTGGGTCTGGTTTGGTCAAGACCTGACCAACCGACTTATGCATTCCTTATTTTTTATTTTTTTAATAAATATATAATAATAATACTAATATAAAATAAAACATGTTAAATTAGGGTTTTAAAATTTAGTTTCATTTTCGTAGCCCCGAATGTAATCCAAATTGACTGACTAAATTCATAGTGAGGAAAAGGAAGATTATTTAGGGTCTGTTTAATAACGTTTCCATTTCTCGTTTCCTGTTTTCCGTTCCCTATTTCTTGTTCTTTGTTTCCCTTTTTTTAAAACAAGAAATAGGAATATGTTTGATAACTATTATTGTTTCCTGTTTCTTGAAAAAAAAAAAAAAGAAATAAGAATAAAAACTTGTTTGATAACTATTATTGTTTCTTTTACATTTTTTCCATATTTTAGGAACGTTTATCAAATTTTAAGAACAAGAAACATGAATGATTATCAAATAGATCAGTTTCTTAAAAAATGAGAAACAAAAATCTGAAACAAGAAATGTGAACGTACCGAACGGGCCCTTAATAAATCTAAAAAGTTCAAATACTATTTTTATTATTTAATATAGCATTTTTAATCAATAAAATAATAATAAGAAAATATTATTATTATTATTATATAAATAATAAATATATATATATATATATATTTAATATATATATAATATAGGATAAGATATATATATATAGATATATAATATATATATAGATATAGACTAAACCGACCGACGGGGTTTTCGTCTAGATGACGGTCAAGGATGGTTTGGTCATTTTCCAAATCGACCATGGTCGGTTCAACGTTAGTTTGATAAAAAATCGACTCCGACCAACCAATGATCAACCCTAAAGTGAAATTTAATTACTTAAACTTCTAAATTTTTATAAGTAAATCAATCTAGATCCTTTACTTTTTCAAATGTGGATTAATAAAATGTGTGATTAAAATGGATGCATGGACGGTCTTCAAAAGGAAGCTTCAAATGAAAGTCCAAATTGACCATTTATAAAAGTTTAGAAATTTAATTAATAAAATTATAAATTTCAAACGATATTTGTCCAAATAAAAATTAATTGAGAGTTTAAAATGATACATGTATGAAAATTTGTGATTTAGACTGATACAATAATTAGTCCATAATCTTAGTTAATACTACCCATAGTTAATATAAATTGATATTTTCTCTAATAAACACTAGCTAATAGAAAATATAACATTTATGTCACATCACCATTCTTTTATTCAATTTTAATAACTTTTGAAGTAGGGACTTAATAACAATGTTTTCGTACTTTAAAATAAAATTAAAGTCCTAGCAAATACCAAAAATTACAAAGTAAGTTTTTTAAGAAATTAAAATTAAATTTAAGAAATATAAATTCTATTGAATAATCGTGTATGTAGTCTAAAAGATAAAAGGTAAACGTTTTCAACGAGGCTAAAATTTTTATATCTCCAAATTTTGTGTTGAATTTAAAAAAAGGTATATAATTTGGTTAATTTTTGAAATCATGTAATTAGATTTAATTCTAATATATTTTAAATGGATACAATGAAAATAGAATTATATGTATTTGGTATCATATGAAAAAATTAGATCCAATTCAAATAATTGATCAAAATATATTTATAAGCCAATCAACATTGGGTTGAATTAGCAACTATTATTAAATAATTTAAGAACGTGTTTTATGTTAAAAAATGTATATAATTATTATTTTACGGTATGATATAATGTATGATATATTATATAATACCTATTTTAATCTAAGAAAAATGAATTGTACTAAATTTTGTATCTTTTGACCTATAATTGTATAATTTAAAATTTAAAATTTAAAATCACATAATGAATTTTCACCAAGAATTTAAAATGTTTTAAAAAATACAATTAAAGTTTTTACTAAATTAATTTGTAAAAACAATTAGCACAATCATAGCTACTAGCTAGCAATGGGAAAAGAACAAAAGGAGAAATGTGGGGTCCACTGGTCCAGATATTTTAAAAATGAGTCCTCTATTGCCACCCCTGACATGTTAATACACGTATCTCAAATAATAACAACAACAATACACGTGTTGACATGAGAAGCGTTCAAAATGGTAGTTACGATATTGACCTTCAAGTTCCATCACTTGAAAATGGACTTCATTTTCCACTTCAGCCTTCAAGTCGATATTTCTACATTGAACTTAACATCAATAAAAAAGTGAATAAATAATTTCATTATATTGTTAAAAAGACGTTGAACATAATAATAATAATAATAATATAATAAAATGTCACTAATATAAATATAATATAAATAATGAATATTTGAACTTGTTTTAAAAATAAAAATCTTATTAACCATCAAATAAAAATTACTGGTCAGAAGTGGACTTCACACTCATTTCCCCTCATCCCTTCAAAGCATGCTCAAGATTGGAAGAAATTCTCGGACAATTTTGTCGAAACAACGTTTTGTTTGTTTGTTTATTTTTTTCTTTTTTTGAAAAGAGACTTTCATTAACCAACCACCAAACAAAGAACTTTTTGTTTGGGCTCAAGCTTTATATCCGTTTCATGCTCTATGGGTCATTACCAGCCGCTGATCCGTGTAGGAGGTTAATTGGTAAACTAATAGGAATTAAAAAAAAAAAAAAAAAAAAAAACTTGACAATCTGAATCATTTGGATTACTCAACCCAAACTATAAGAGTTGATTTGAGTTAGTTTTATTTTTGGATTGAGTTGAGTTGATTTTTTTCTATTTTTATTGGGTTGTATTGAATCTCGAGTTGCCTGAATAAAAATTCGGGTTAACCCTACCTAATCCGAATTATATATATATATATAGTGATATTTGTATTTGTTTAAAGTTTGAATACTCTGAGTTAATGAAATTATGAATTTTTAATATATATATATTTTAAAAATACGATGTTTGTATTTGTTTAAAGTTTGTAATAAATATCATAGATTTGGTTTTTAACATTTAATTGTATGAGATTTTAGTTATTAGTCATGTATTGTAGATAATTTTACGTATTTTAAATTAGTAAGAAAAAATAAGTTATAATCCGATAACTCAATCCAATCCCATCTGAATTTTAAAGGTTGGGTTGTGTTAGAGATTTTGTTGGGGTCTTTTAGGTTGCCAACCTAACCCAGCCCATGTACACCCTTATAAACTAAGGATCTTTTTGGTTCGTAATCTGGATTTTGTTTTATGTTTTCAGATTTAATAAGTTCAACAAATATATGTTTGGTAGACAACCTAAATTCCGTTTCTAAAAACTGTTTTAAGATTTTGTGATCCAAATAGTGCAAATTTTGAAAACAATTTTTTTTTTATATATATTTTCTTTGTATCCAAAATTTGAATTTTAAAATTTAAAATGTAAAATTATATCAAATAAATATAAAAACATTTTGAAATATAGTATGTCGTGTTATAAATCTAATTCAGTTTTTTAAAAATTAAAATATGTATTTTAATTAAATTAGATTAAATTCCAAGTTTGGATAATGTTAAAAGTTAGTTCCTATGGTTTAATAGTCCATATGGTTTGTTAAATCCTCTTAAATAGTCTTACCTTAGCGACTATTTATTATGAAGTTTTCATCAAACCATAAGGGGTAAATTCTAATTATAAACCATAAGAACTTAAAATTTAACTTACTCCACATCATAGGGACCAAAATTTCAGATTTTCCTATAAATTATATAATATTACAAAACAATAATTATATAATTTTTTTAACATAAAAGATGTTCATAAATAAATTAATAAATAATTTATTGTCAACTAATATTTCGTGGGTAACTACAATTAGTTTACAATTATTTAGATTATAATTTAATTTATGAAATCTACTATCAAACACATATCTAAAAATATAAAATATAACTGTATTTTCATTTAATCCATTGTTTTTAAATTTCTATTTTCAGAATCTCTACCAAACAGATCCTATGGTACTTTTTGAAACTGAGGTTGAAATTCTTGAATTTTAATATATTTATAAGGTTATAAATTATAATATTTAAATATTATTTTTTCCTCTATTTTGAATTTCATTTTATTTTAGGTTATGTTAAATTTTAGAAAATTGCAATAGGTGGCAAAATAGATTAGAAAAATTCCAAGTGTATCTTTCAGGTTTTTTATTTTGCAAATATAGCAAAATATTCCATTCCTAGTTTTCGTTTTTTCTATAATCCAATTTTACCCTTCTAACAGTTGCAGATTAGCACCTCTCTTCCTAAATTTTCTCCTTCATTTTCTCTTCTGGATCGGCTTCTTCAAGGAGATTACTTCCCATACCTCCTCACAAAGTCAGGTTTGCATTATTTTCTTTCTCACCCCTTTACACTTTTTTTTTTAATTGAATTTTTGTTTTGGTTGAGAATTAAGTTGAAATAACAATGTAAAATTAATGAACAAAATTGAAAGAGAGAAGAAATTAGCATGTGAATGGAAAGAAATTGTTTTCTAAAATCTGAACTTCATATATTTTATATCAAGTATATAAAAAAAATATAAACCAGTGTATTCATTATCTAGCATATCAACAATATATTAATCAAGTATTTTAGCATTATAAATATGTGCATCATTATCAAGTTTGTTAACAATACATTAATAGTATAAATGAGTGCATTATTATCAAATGTATCAACACTAGTATATAAGTTAATTGTATAAGCTGAAAAGAATTGTATTCCCATAGTGGAAGCAAACGATCGCTTGTACCGGTGAATTTGTTTTTGGAAGAACTTAAACAGAGAAAACACAATATAGAAAGGATAAACAATATGTAAAGCATGCCGTACAAAACCGGGAGGAAGGGGAAGATCAGAAAAGTTACCCTTTAAAATACTCAATCTTCTCGTATTCCCCTCCGGTGGTCACGATCTCTTCTTCTCTTCTCGAGCACTTCAAGCACGAACACAACAACCTTTCCAAGAAACATACCACCACAAAAATTACCTTGTTATTCTCAATGTGAGAATCACAACAGAGTGGTGGGTTTGTCTTTTGGTTAAAGGAAAAATGAGTATTCTTGAGAGGGAACTTGACAGAGAAAAAAGATTATCTAAAAATGCAGAGAGAATTTTTTTTTCTCTTCACGGTTTCACATTAACCATACACACCCTTCCCCTTTGTCGTTTCTTCCTATATGAGAGATGGGGGACTTATGAGATAACTCCCCCTCTACAATGGAAAATACTCCTAATGAGTTGTTTCAAACATTAATTATATTACAATCAATATAATTAAAACCAATTATATATTATATCATATGTAATATATAACCTGTAGTTTAAATTATATCATATATAATATATAACCTATAGTTTAAATTATATCACATATAATATAACCTATAATTTATATCATCTCATATAACCTATAGTTTTAATATGAATCATATTCATATTAATTATAACTTATAGTTTTTATATGCATCACATTCATATAATTAAAATTTGAATCATATTCAAGTTATAATCTCTCACATCAAACTATATAGTTTTAACATGAATCATATTCATATTAATTTTAACATATAGTTTTTATATGAATCTCATTCATATAATAAATATTTGAATCATATTCAAACATTTATCTCTCTCATTAAACTTTACATAATAATGTATCAACATTGATAGCACAAAAAATGTGCTATTTTTTCTGCTTAATTCTAGGTCATTACTATGGTTAATGTGTTTATTTGATGATTTTGTAGGTATTAAGCATCTTAGAGGTAGAATCGGTTGTTACGAGCTATTTGGGGTTAATTTGGAGCAATTAGGAGCTAATTTGAGCAACCAGGCTTCAAAGGGACGTGAATGGACAAAACATCCCTAGACGGAGTGTTGCATAATGCTATAAGGCAGTAGCTGCCTGTATTGGACAAAACAAGGCAGCATTGCACAGCATTGCAACGTTGTGAACATTTTGACGGACGCGTGCGCAAGGCAGCATTGTAACGCTGTATCATGTAGCGTTGTAATGCTGCGACCCTGCCTTATATATATATGATCTTCCCTTTAGGTAAAAAAAAAAAAAAGGATACCCACCTTTAGCCTCCAGCCGATTTTCCCCTTCTTTTCTCTCTTCTACTTTGTATTTTGGGCGTTTCTTTAGTAGTTAATCGAGTAATGCCAGATTGTAACTTATTATCCTCCATGGGAAGGTAAGATTTTGGTTTCTTAGTTTAGGAATTCAGAGGAACTCGATGTATTGTCTTACAAGAAGGTAATTGAGGATGTTGACAGAGATGAATGGATCAAAATCATGGATGTCGAAATGGAGTCTATATCTTACAAGAAGGTAATTGAGGATGTTGACAGAGATGAATGGATCAAAATCATGGATGTCGAAATGGAGTCTATATACTTCAATTCAGTATGGGATCTTATAGATCAACCTAACAGGGTTAAACCTATAGGTTGCAAATGGACCTACAAGAGAAAACGGGGTGTTGATGGGAAGGTGCAAACCTTCAAGGCTAGACTGGTGGCAAAGGGTTATACCTAGATAGAGGGAGTCGACTATGAGGAGACTTTCTCGTCTATTGCCATGCTGAAGTCTATTCGGATCCTCCTGTCCATTGCCTCATATTATAACTATGAGATATGGAAAATGGATGTCAAGACTGCTTTTCTGAATGGCAATCTTGAGGATACCATTTATATGTTGCAGCCCGAGAGATTTATAATCCAAGGTCAAGAGCAAAATATTTGCAAGCTTAATCGGTCCATTTATGGACTGAAACAAGTATCTCAAACTTGGAACATAAGGTTTGATACTGCGATCAAATCTTATGGCTTTGATCAAAACGTTGATGAGCCTTGTATACTGACTATAGTTAAGAACTGTCTAGCGACCTAATTGTAAATGAAAGATTTGGGAGAAGCTCAATTTTTCTGGGTATTCATATCTTTTGAGATCGAAAGAACAAAATGCTAGCACCGTCTCAGGCGTTGTATATTGACAAGATACTGGTCAAATATTCGATGCAGAACTCCAAGAGGGCTTATTGCCTTTCAAGCATGGAGTTACATTGTCTAAGGAACAGTGTCCTAAAACACCTCAGGAGGTTGAGAAGATGAGACGAATCCGCTATGCATCTGCTGTGGGCAGCTTGATGTACCGCTATGCATCTGCTGTGGGCAGCTTGATGTATGTGATGTTATGTACTAGACCTAACATCTGGTATGTAGTGGAGATAGTCAGTAGATATCAATCTAATCCAGGATTATCACTGGACAACCATTAAGAACATTCTCAAGTATCTATGGAGTACGAGGGACTGCATGCCTGTTTATGGTTCTAAGGATTTAATCCTTACGGGATACATAGACTATGATTTTCAGACTGTTAAGGATTCTAGGAAATCCACATCAGGATTAGTGTTCACTGAGGGACAGTGGTATGGTGAAGCACCAAGCAGGCACTGACTCCACCATGGAGGCTGAGTATGTAATGGCTTGTGAAGTTGCCAAGGAATCCATTTGACTCAGTAAATTCTTGACTAATTTGGAAGTTGTTCCAGACATGTCAAAGCCCATCACACTTTATTGTGATAATAGTGGTGTTGTGGCTAATTTTCGAGAGCCTATGAGTCATAAGCGGGGAAAACATATAGAGCGAAAGTATCATCTCATCTGAGAGATTGTGCATCGAGGGGACGTGATTATCATGAAGATAGCTTCAGAGCACAATGTTGCTGATCTGTTTACAAAGGCCCTCACGGCTATAGTGTTTGAGAGTCACTTGCATAGTATGGATCTATGGAACAGACCACCTTTGGACTAGGGTAAGTGGGAGATATTGTACTGGGCGCGTGTTATGCCCTAGTTTATTATTTGTGTACTTTGTATTTTGATTATATTGTACATCTCACTAGCTTTAGGTCAAGTGAGAAATTGTTAGGGTTGATGCCCTAAATCTCGTAGGGTTCTATAGTTTGTAAACATTGTTGAACAAACTCTTTATGTTATTAATAAAATATTTGATATTTTGTTCATTGTCTATAAAATATGTGATATTTTAGTTGCGTTAACCATAAATTAATAAACTAACATCTAATGTTATCTTTGTAACTTAAACATGTATGTGGAGACATACAGGTGGATCATGTTTAAGTGATAACTTAAATGGTTTATAGTAGATGGATAAGGTTGGGTACTTTATCCTGGTGACACTAAGAATATGGTCCCCTTTGTAGGTGTTACAATTGTTGTAAAGTACTACAAATGATCTGATCTTGATCATTAATGTATTAGACATTCGAGCGGGGATATTCTATACAAAGAAGTTTGTATAAGATCGAACCACGAAATGTTTAGTTTCATTATATAACGTCGTTCATAATAGAGACTTACATTTAACCAGGATAACCATAGATAACATGACTTAAATCCTGAGTGAGTTGTGAACTCCTACCTATGAGGGCGGTCCTTTGATTTGTATGAGTGAGAGTGGCCAGATCACAAGCCTACCATTTTGGGGATTCGTTTGATTGGGGAGTTGGGAACATAGTTAAACAAGATGGAATTCACTCCTTCCCCGAAGTAGGGTAAGTAAATAAATTGCTCCTTTAAGGGCGATTTTGGGTCTTGAACAATGTGGTACCACACCCTCTCTTGGCTCGAGAAGGGTTTAGTCATAGTAGGACTATGATGTATTATTCATTAGAGGAATCAATGGTACTTAAGGAGTTAGATGTAACTACAGGGGTAAAAATGGTAATTTGGCCTAACTGTACTTAGGAGCAATTTGTGAAGGGTCATCGTACTGTTGATTGGTTATATCCAATAGACATAGAAATGTATCTGTAGTGCGAAGAGTGCAGCTGTCGGTCTTTAGTGGAGTGCCTGACAGTTATCGGATGGTGAATAAACATCAAGCAATTACAACATAGTACTTATCTGTATTGACAATTCTAATACAATGACCTTTGTGTTGGAAGGTACCAATGTGCAGCGGAAGAAACCAGGATCCATAAGCACTCTAATTCATTAATTTTGGCAGAAAAGAAAACATGTTTCAACAGAAAAAAATGGGTTACATGACATACCTTTGAAGAACTTCCTCTAAGCTTCGATTCAGCTGCAAATCTCCACAGGATCTTGTTGTAGACCACCCCAAGATCTTCTCTACTATCCTCTTGGAGCTCAAGATTGAGTAGTGGAACTCAAAATAAGCTGGAATTAAGAGAATTTGGAGAAGCTCACAGCAGCAACCATGTAGAAGAACACCCTTCTTCTCTCAAATTTTTCTCAAAATTTTTGTTCGGTTGCACTTCTTTCAAAACACTCCAAGATCTTCTATATATTGCAGACATTCATGCAAAGAAGCTTGCTGCATGAGATGCACCTCATGCTTGGAGTTAATGAAGAGTTAAAGTGGGTTGTTGGCGAGCTAGTTCATGGAGTAAATGGAAAATCAAAATTTCCAACTTTGTGTTTTTCTTTTCTTTTTCAATTTT
This sequence comes from Benincasa hispida, assembly GCF_027475165.1. NCBI lineage: Eukaryota > Viridiplantae > Streptophyta > Magnoliopsida > Cucurbitales > Cucurbitaceae > Benincasa > Benincasa hispida. The sequence continues at coordinate 27,328,955 of NC_143489.1, read as the reverse complement.
ATCAAAATTGATTTCAAAAATCAATTTTATTTAATAAAACTGAAAATATTATTAATTGTTTAAATAATTATTTAAATTGTTTAAATAATTATTTAAATTGTTTAAATAATTATTTAAATTGTTTAAATAATTATTTAAATTGTTTAAATAATTATTTAAACAATTTAAATAATTCTAATTAATTTAACATCAAATATTAAATTAATTTTTAACACAATCCCATCTTCAAATATTTAAATCATATTTACATATTATTTTTTCAAATTCATTTAATTCTAATTTGAACACTTCAAATTAACTTATCACGCTATTCTAGAGCTTATCCATTTACGAGCTAGTAGGGGGACCTCGCGGACCTACAGATCATGGGCTCCAAAGATCCGAGATTAATCGGCTAAACTCATTAAACCGATCTAACCCCCATTCGTTAACTAATGGGTGATTTCACTAAAGCCCATAGCTGAACTCCCCTCACTAGATATATTATGTCCATTCGATATAGCCATGATTAGTAAGTTAACCCTTCACAGGTTGCTCGTAATAATGGTTGGGTCGAGTCTCTGTTTTATTCCGAAATTACCTCTTGTTCCTTAAGTTCCATTGATTTCTTAATGAACAATTGATTTGTGATCCAATCAACAAATCGAATCCCTTTCAGGCCAATGAGTGGGTGAGGCCTCTTGTTTAAGACCCAAAATTAGCACTTGAAGGCAACCTCTCTACTAACCCTAATCGGGTAGGCGTGAATTTCCTCTTGCACCCTATGTTCTCAGCTATTCATTTAGTATTATTCCCAAAATGGTAAGCTTATTGAGCAGAGACAATTGGTCTACTCTCACTGTTTGCAGATCAAAGGATAATCCTGAACAAATAGGAGTTCATAGTTAACTCAGAATTTAGGTTAAGTTACCTAGGTCATCGCTTTGAAATAGTTAGTCTTAAACAGTAAATAGCGTTATAAAGTAAGAGTGATAGGTTTCGTGGTCCGATCTTGCACAAAACTCATTTGCACGGGACACCCCCACTCCTCATGTCTAAACATCCACGAATTAGGATCACTTTGTATGTAGCACTATACAACTCTTTGTAATAACTATAGAGTAGGCCGTATCCAATAGTGTTACCAAAATAAGGTACCCAACCTTATTCATATACTATAGATCATTTTGACTATTTACTCGAACTTGATCCACTTGTAGTTCAAGTACTCATATAATAGTCAAGGGACTTAGGTTTATTGGATTTCTAAAACACAATATATTTAACAACAACTTTATTGAATTCTCAAAATAAGTTCTAATGTTTACAAACCACGAGTTTTAGGACATAAAATCCAACACTTTGTAGAGCTCAACCACTCAACCATATACTTAGGATCCCCCTAGATGAGATACTCCTTCTCTTGGAGACTTTGGCTCCTTCAAGTAATGATATTAGTGACGAATGTCTCAAGCTACCCTTAAGACAGAGACTCCCTATCGGCAAGACTTGAGTTCCCCTCAAGATGTGAAACTCCCTCTCACTTGTAGCTTATGTTTCCCTTTCAAGTAAAAAACACTTCAGTTGATTATCTTAGGCTCCCCTTAAGTTTGAGAATCATTTCTCAAGTAGTATAATAATGAAGCACACAACCGGCTTGGAGTATGTCTCCAACCTTATAGCAACACAATCTTCAGTGACTTCAAGGATTGACAAAATAAACACTTGTAATGAAAGAATCTTCAGAAGACAAATGACTTTTAAATTGTTTTTATCAAAACGACCAACCTTTAAATAAAGACTAAGTACCTTTATATACTGCAACGGACGCAAAGAAGACCAACCCTAATTTCCAACAATATTTGCATACGGAGAAGGAAAAGATCTACAAGAATACACTAGACAGAATGATCCATATAAGGAAAATATTTTGCAGAGACGATATTTCCATATGATAACCTTAAGCCAATAAGGTCAAATGTAGAGACATTCTAAAAGACATCAGCTGAATTTAAACAAATATTACCAACACACAAAATGTAACAAAACTAACCCAAAGTTTATTTATGCATGAGCCCATGTGGCACTATAATTTGTACACAAATTCCTATCTTTCACATCTATCATGGTTTTGTAGTTACTAAAGGGAAGTTTCAATCACTCGTTTGAAATCAGAATTATTGAAAATCTGATTACCATGAGGTTTGTCACCTGGAATCAAGATTACTGGAAATATTAAAACCTACATTTGGAGATTGCAATGTTGGATTTGTTAGGTTTCTGATGCATGTATTTAGATTGCAAGATTGGGTTATGCTGAACTTGATTTAGCTGATTTTTTTTTATTATTTTATTATTTTACTATTATAGACCCTTTTTTCTTTTTAATTTTCTTCTCCTTCATGTTTCCTGAGTTTTGTGATATTATATAACTTTCAATTTCATTACTTGCACTAATCTTTTAAATTAAAAAAAAAACCTTGATATCCATTTCTAACTTTTATCCTACTAACTATGTAACTTTTTCTTTTTAATTAGAAAATCTTGATTTTAACTTCCAATCGTAACTTATATTCAAGGTTGAAATATTTGGGGGCAATCAATATGTTTTGTAATGATTAAACATTTTTATCACTTTGAACTTTTTACCTTAGAAATTTATTACTTATGATTTATTTGATAATATTTTCGTTTCCTATTTCTTATTAGTTGTTCTTATTTTTTTAAGAACTAGAACTAGAAATATATTTAATATAACTATTTCTAATTTGTTTCATAGAAAAAAGAAAAAAAGAAAAATAAATTGTTTAATAACTATGTATATGTCTCGATTCTTTTTTTTTTTTTAGTGAAATTAAATTTATTACACATAATATAATAAAATATATAACATGGATTGAAATAAATATAGAACCATTATAAAGAGCTTACAATATTTAACACAATTTTAAACAAAATAAAAAATAAAAAATAAAAAATAATTATAAAAAATTTCAACTATCAATAATTAACTTCACAATATAATATCTATATTTGTGTCGACTTGTAATTGAATGTTTAGAAAAGAAAATCGAGCATATCCACATTTATTCAATTTAATAATATACTTTGTTTCCTTTAAAAATCAATGTGTTTCACGTTAGCCAATCACACACATAAAATCTAAAAAAAGAGAGAAATTAAAAAGAGATGGAGAATTTTTTCTTCTTTGAAAATTAATGGTCAATATGAATATCTTATTAATTTATTGACAAAAATAATGGAGATTTTAAAATTTAAGAATAACTAAAAACTTGTTGATGAAAATAAAAAATATGAAAAAAATGAATGAAAAGAAAGAGTAGAGAAACAAGAGAGATATAAAAGCTAGAAAATTAAAATAATTGGATGTTAAAAGAAAAAAAAATATATTCATTTTAAAAATAGTTACGATAAAACATCGAACAAGAAGAGAAAGATGAAAGATGAGAAGTGAATAGATTGACTTGAAAGTAGAGGCGAGAGAAATATAAAACGTTAACTACAAGAATATACTATTGGAAGCCTGTATTTTAAAAAATGTCATAAATCCTAAAAAATATCAACTTTATCTATAACGAAACCCATTCGAGCTCTAAGCCATATTTCAAGTTACTATTATATCCGTTGAAGTATTTTTGTATTTAAAATTTGAATTTTAAATATTGAATGACCATAATGTGTAGCAATTTAGCAATTTAATAGTTTTTAATTTGAGAAAACGGAAAAAAAGTGAATAAAATGGTGGCTAGACATGAGTTTTTTAGTCTTTTACCATTTTTTGATCTATATATGTAATTATTTTATCCTTATACTATATATTCTATTATTTTGAACTTGAATTCTATTTATGCAATTAGCCTAATTTCAAATCACCTCTAAATCCAACGAACAAACCATGGGCTTGGACTCTTTAACTCATGCCAACCCAACAAACAAACCGTGGGGTTTTAATACACATTTTCTAATGTGGGATAGGAATCCAAATTCTATAAATTAATTAAACCACATAAGATACATTACTTTTTAATATTGTAGCATTATCAATATCAACATCTTAAGAAGTACAAATACTTCTAATTATATAGAGAATTGATATCAAATATATATTTGATACATATACGTCTACATACGTGGCTGACACATGTATAATAACGTGATTTGAAGTATCTTATTTTTTTAATTTTCAAATACGTATATCCCCTTCTAAATACGTGAAGGATATACATTGTGTTTTTTTTTTCTTTTTCAAATTTAAGTTCAACAACTTGAAAATCTCAGACCACAACCTATTTTATTTAAAAATTTACTTAAATCTAGTAATCCAAAACACAATAGATTAAATATAAAATAACAAAATAATAAAAACGAAAAAAGGTAAAAAGAAAAAAATCGTAACGGTAACTAAATTAGATTTTCAATGTAGCATATCGTCGTATCTTATCGTATCCTTATATTTCTTTGACAACATCCTTTCTACAATGACCTGCTTGTTAGCGTGCTGCCCAAGCCATACAATATAATTTTTTAAGGAAAATTTTTATAAATAAAAAAAGTTTTAAAAAAATTTATCCCTTATAGTAAAAATTCAAAAAATGCTTCTATATTTGAAATTTTTTTTTGTTATAAAAGTTTAAATATTTAAAAAGATTATTTTTAATTGATTAATTCTTAATTTTTGAGAGAACGATATAAAAAGTAAAAAAATTAAACAATTACATTACTCCACGTTTTACCCTTCTTTATTATTACCACTGCTGACTCACGGTCAAAGTGGGACCCACTTTTCCCGCCCATAAATAAAAAGAAAACACCGGAGGCATTTTCAAGTCGCCGCCGTTAGAAGGTTGGGGATCGAGGCGACACTACTTGTGGAGGCCGAGCGGAGCAAAATGGAGAAGAGCGTGGCGGATACGGCGGCGCCGGTGCCTAGAGTTGCAGTGGTGGTTTACATTTTGAAAGGGAACTCAGTGCTATTGGGTCGAAGGCTTTCCTCCACCGGTGACTCCAGCCACTCCACCTTCGCACTCCCCGGCGGCCACCTCGAGTTCGGTACATCTCTTTCTTTCCCTCTTGATTCTACTTTCATTTCTCTCCCTTACTGCTATGTGAAACAAAGGGAAACTTCGTTTAATGTTTTATGGTTGGATATTGCAGGCGAGGCGTTTGATGAATGTGCTGTGAGAGAAGTGAAGGAAGAAACAGGGTTAGACATTGAGAAAACAGAGTTTTTGACTGTGACAAACAACCCCTTTTTGAATGATCCAAAGCCTTCCCATTATGTTACCATTTTTATGCGAGCTGTTTTGTCGGATCCATTGCAACTTCCACAAAATCTGGAGCCAAGCAAGTGCGGCGGCTGGGATTGGTACGACTGGGATCACCTTCCAAATCCTCTGTTTTGGCCTTTGGAGAAGATGGTAAAAAGTGGGTTTAATCCATTTCCTGTTTGATTGGTGTTCTTAACATTGTACACACATAAATGATGAATCTGATGTGTTAATCCTTCTGTTGCTTTATCTTTTGTTAAGTGTCTGCTTGATGAAGAAGAATGTTTTGGGGGCTTATTGAGTGGGATTGTGTAACCTTAATTTGGATAAGTTTTGTTTCAAGTTATCTCTGTTAGAAATCAAAAGTCATTTGCCTTTTTAATTGGTTCTTCATTTATTTCTAATGGATTTTCATTTTGGCAAAGAAGTTGTCAGTTCTTGAGTTTTTCTTGATTTTTATTATGAAAAATTTGTGTCCAGGCATATTTTCATGGTTAGGTTGGATTTTGGCAAAATATTAGAAGTATAATTATCTCACATTGGAAAGGTTCAAGAAAGTAAAGGTTCATTTATGCATTTGATTTTAAATCATCCCAATTTGAAGTATTTAAGTCTACTAACTCCGTTGTGTGAGTGGAGAGAATGCTTTTGTAATTGGGGTCAAAAAGTGATTTCTATGTGATTGTAATAATTTTTCACATAATCGAATTTTCCTGGTTCATAATTTTTTCTCTGATTTGAAATTTTTTAACGTTAATTCTTGCGTTCCCAGTTTTATTGCTTTCTTTTAAATCTCTCTGTTATTTTTCCGTATTCTTGTGATAGTAGTGTGAAGTTTTTTTCTAAATAAGTTATTTGTTACCCCAACTCTTTGGATGCAAACACATTCACACAGTATCATTGCCAATCTAGCAAACATGGCCGTGCTGCCTAGTCCTTATTGTAAGTGACGTAGCCGCTGTCCTGATCACAAGCATTCTCAGCATCCTGGTGTGCACATTTTGAGGGCAAAATATCAAATTCTCAAAGAACAGAGTACAGAAAGAAGAAAAAATAATCACAAACTGAATATGTTTCTCTTTAATATGATCAAAAGGGCAGTAGTCTTTTTAGTGACCATCTATGAATACAGTAACTGATAACAACTGTCTTAAATATCAAGAACAAGTTTATCTGTACCTCTAATGTCCTCTCTCAAGACCCTCTCAAGATAATGTGTAATTAAGATAAAACATTGGGCTTGTATATCAAAGGAGTGAATCTAGAACCTGAAAAGAGATTTAGCTAATACAACTGCAAATCAAGCATTAGAAGATTGTATCATTGATAGATTACAACATCTTGATTGAAGTCTACCGATAATAGGCTTCAATAGTTTATCAGTGATAGACTTTGAATGATAGACTATATATATTTTGATTGAATTCAATAAAGATGTGTGCACTTGCTCAATTGAAGACCTGTTGTCTAATTGAAAACCTTTAAAAACTGAAAGTCTTCAATCTAGTGCAAGTGAACACTGTCCATGTAGTAACATCTCTTAAGGGAACGATTTTTAACCATATTTCCAGAAAAAAAAAGTATTTTCAAAAATAGAAAAATAAGAGAAACTATTTACATAAAATAACAAAATTTTAATCTTCTTTCATAGAGATTGATAGAGGTTGAGAGAAGTCTATCAGTGATAGAAACTAATAGAAATCTATCACTTATAAATATTGATAGAAGTCTATCAATATCTATTAGTGTTTATTTTACTATTTCTGTAAATAGTTTGACATTTAAAAAATTTGCTCAAGTTTTGTCTCAGATTTTTCTCAAAATTGCAATTTTGAAAGATAGAATGACGAGAAGAATAGAGATTCAACTTTGCTCATGTCCACATGAAAGTAGAGTAGCCAAATATGTAATTTTGTAACGTTAGCTCAATTTAAATACATGGTGAACCAGATTCAACATCTATATTCGATCTTTTTTATGAATTATTTTTAGAGAGCTAAGCTATTAAACCTATATGTCAATGACTAATGTAAACTTTGCGATATGTTTAGTAGGTTAAAAGCAAAGTCCTATTTCTAACTCTTTTTTTAAATAACTTTTATGAAAATCAAATTTCACCTAATCAATCTAGACTAAAAATGATAAAATAAAAAGTCAATAAAACCAAACTAAACTATGAATTGAGCTAAATTACTTTATTTCACATATTAATCTTTTTTTTTTGTTTGTTACGGCTTCACATATTTGAATCTCAAATAAAGGCTTAGCTCCTTAGACAAGAAACAAATAAAAAAGTTTCTATGAATAAAATTGCATAATGAAAAAGATGAACGTAATGAAAAAAATAAGAAACAAATAAATGAAACCAAGACTATTATATTATGAAAACGAGTGTAAAATGAATTAAAGATACGAGAACTAAGCTACTTGGAAAAATTAAATTGAAACTAAAATAGTACTTGAATAAATACAAGTTATGGAAAACTGAAAAATACAAAAAGAAAAAAAAAACTAAAACTTAAAGAAGAATCGCCCAAAAAATGTGCCAAAAGTGCTAATTTTTTAGGTAGTTTGGTTCAAGATTTTATAGATATCTAAAGTATATTAGAGAATAAGATGAGAATAAGATATCTAGGAATCAAACTGTGTTTGGTTATATATGAGAATGAGAATAGAATGTCTGAGAATGTACTCTATTTTATACAATGATAAAATATAAAATTAATAAAAATTAATTTCAATAATTAATATTTATTTGTTAATTTATTTTTATTACATTAAGTTATGAAAAATTATTTCAAATGATAAAACGATTGAAAAAATTTACAAGATATAACAAAATTTTATAACTATCAATGATAGACATTGATAGACACTGATAGACTTCTATTAGTGTCTATTAATATCACTAATAGATACTGATAGAAGTCTATCGGTGTCTATCAACATCTATAATTGATAGTTATAAAATTTTGCTATATTTTGTAAATATTTTGATTCATTTTTCTATATTTAAAAACACCCTTAAGTTATTAAATTAATTTTAAGCTATTTAAATTTAATTAAATTTATCCACTCACCCTTCGACTTAATATATTTATCATCAATTATATTTTTTATATTGCACATTTATATTATCAATTTTTTTATTAAAAAATATTGGTAATTAATTTAAATATCTATTTTTTTCTTTGTAATTTTGTTAATTGAAGAGTTAACTACCTAATTGTTTATTATCAATTATAAGCCTTATGTATATACAAAAGAAGTTGATATAAATTAATTGATTTTAAATCATCAAACAATTTTTAATTTTAAAAAATAACTATAATTATAGATTAAAACTAGAAGTACAAGTGTACAGGATTATTTAATTGAAAAATTAACTTTATTATTATTATTATTTAATTAATCATTATTTTTTTAAAGACTAACTAATAATTCTAATAAATAATTTATGATATCAATATATATTACCAATAAAAAGAGATTTAAGGAAATATAATTATGGTTATTCATATATATATATATTTAAAAGATTATGGTTTTTTTTTATATTAATTCATAATAATAGAATAAATTATTATATTAACATTATTATTAATAAAATTAATATCTCAATTATAAATTTAATTTTAACATATTTATAAAAATTAAGTAAATTAAACAAAAAAATAAGTAAAACAAATAAAATGAAAAGATAAAAAGTAAGAGAGAGAAACCATTGGAAATGGAGAAAACTAGGGATGTACATGGGCCGGGTTGGAAGAATTTTGTGGACCAACCCAAAAATTCGGATTGGCTAATAATGAACCTATCGGTTCATTTTTGAAGGATCAACCAAACCCAACCTAAAATTTTGGGGTTGGGTTGGGTTGGGTCACCGATTCGGCTTCAGACGACGAGGGTTTACTATTTAGGCGGCACGTGGGTCGGATCGACGGGGGTTTAGCGGCAGAGGGACGGGACGACGCTGAGGGGAGGGTTCATTCAAAGTTCGGAGTCTCGGATGACAGGAAGGACGAGCAACATTGAGGGGGGGGGGTTTCGTTCGAAGTCGAACTTTGGAGTTCGGAGAGGATAGACGATTGAGTTCGAGCGGCATTGAAGACTGAGGAGAGTTTCTTTCTTTGTTTTTTTTAATATATATATATGTATATATATGCGGATGCGTGAGGTTGGAAGTCACTGAGGGTTTCACTTTCATTTCTTATATATATATATATATGTGGGTCGGGTTAGGTCAACCCGACCCTAATAATAATTAACCCGAGACCCGACCCGAAATTTAAAATTTTAATAATTTCTAACCCAACCCAACCTTTACGATTTGGGTTGGTTAGTCCGGGTTGGTCGGGTTATCGGATTTTTTGAATACCCCTAGAGAAAATTCACTTATTTGGGTGGTTATGAAAAATCTCCATGGGTGGGAATATGAAATATTTTGGAATTAGATATTATCATTCCAAACATGATTATAAAATATCATTTCCTATTCTCACATCTTATTCTCATGAATCAAAAGGCCCATTGAAGAGCTTTTTGGTGTCTATTTATAGACATCAAAGGTCTAGGGCTGCTACTATAGATGAGATGCAAAGGAAACACCCTAATTTACTGATAATTAAGTAGAGGATCACTAAAAATTGACTAAAATAAAATCTTCAAAATTTCCTTTTTATGCACTAGGGCTGGCCATTCAAACCGCAAAAACCGAACCGAACTAAAAATTGTGAAACCGAAAAATGGGGTTTGGTCCAATTTGAAAATAAATTGAAACCAAATTCATTCAGTTTAGTTCAGTTTCAATTTCGAAAATTGAATTTGAAACCGAACCGAACTGTTTTTAACTAATATCTATCTATCTATCTATCTATCTATCTATTTATTTATTTATATATTTAAAAAAAGAGTAAAACCAAATTTAAAATCGAACCGTTTTTAATTTAAAGAACAAAAATGAATTTAAAACCGAACCATTTTTTAATAAAACAAATATAATATAGATTTTTTGAAAATACTAAAATTGAATTTGAAATTGAACCGAACCGCATATGGTTTAGTTTGAATCAATAAATCGATTCAGTTCGATTTCACATATTAGAAAATTCGATTTGGTTCGATTTGACCACCATACCAAACTGAACCAAACCGTTTCTATCTCTATTACGTGCTTTGATACTGCCTACTTGATGAGAACACCAACAACAATCTATGGATTTTTTTTTTGGATAAACACAGAAATTAAAGAGCGTCTTTCCTGGTTCCAACTTTTTTCATAGATAAGTCACATAAATCTCAATCAATGGACTTTTGCTAAATTGAGCTTGATTTTGCTACGTAAAAGACTAAGTACATGCAATTTACTTCAAATACTTATGTTTAATAGCTAGATAATTTTTTTTAAAATGAGAATTATTAGTCTATCCGTAGTAGAGCTTATCATCGATAGATTACATTCATAAGCTTTATTTTTGTGCGGTTTGATAGAAAAAATTTTGTTGGAGGAAAAATCCCTCTACCACCCAATGGAGTTTATAAGAATAACCAATCTAGACCTAAATATTGGAAGTATTTTGCAATAGAGCGGGTCGATCACCGAAACTTGAACTTAGTTTCTCACAATCCAATTCTCAAACTAAAGGGTTTTGGTATAGTAGTAAAAGAGGGTAGATAAATGTGTAGGATTAGTATGACATCTCTAGAAAGGGTGCATATAGATTAATACACATTTAATTCATATGTACACAATATATTTTGTGCAAATAAATTCACCTCAACTTATCCAAGAAATTAAAACTAACACTTGTATGCACCTTATTTGACTCTTACAACAAGATTGGTGATAGACATATAAATTTCATTAAGAACTAACAATCATAATAATAAATATGTGCAATAATATTTAAGACAAAATTATAGCAATTAATTTCATGCAATAAAATATAATGACAAGCTAATTGCAAAATTAAGGTAGTACAAGGATAGAGAAATTAACATCAAAATTTTTACAGTGATTTAACACAATTCGACCTACTTCACTCTAACTTTTCTTGGATATTTCACTAAAAATGTTGACTCTTTCCATGACTTAGAATCAAATTGTTACTATGTTCTTTTGTCACGAAGAAGAATAAATTCAATTCTTTCCATGATTGAGGATCAAACTATTGTAATCACTATTTTTTGGGATCAAGAACAGTCCGCATTAAAGATGAAAATAATATGAAAAAACTCTCTCAAAGTGTACTGGATAAACAAATCTAATGTCAACACTTAGTGTACAAGTAACATCCTCCATTTGAAGCTCAATTTTTTTTTTCAAAAATTGAAATAAGATCTCGAGAGGTTAGAGGTTTTTTTTTGTTTTTTTTTTTTTTGTTTTTTTTTTTTTTTTTACATATTTTTCCAAATTTTTTCAAGTTTTTCGAGCTTCAAATAGAGGAGAAGGGCTAAATTAGTTTTTGGTTGCTACATGTCAGATTTTGATTCGTATTACATTTTTTCTGTGAAATGGTATGTATAATTTCTATGAAATAGCATGTATGAGTTCACAATTAGATTATTAATATTAGAAAAAGTAAAGAAGAGAGTGTTTGCCGAGAAGGTATAAAATTAAAAAAACCAAAAGATAAAAAGATAAAACAAAAAAATTAAATTAAATTACTAATAAAAAATGAGGAACAAATTTTTGTTTCTGATCTTGTGTGTGTTAGATAAGTTTAAAATTGAAACAATGAACAAAAAATAAAATAAAACCAATGTACAAATATAGTTGCTTTTAGGAAAATTACAATGGTAGCAAAAAGCATAAGGATATTTGCAAAGATAGCAATGATTTTCTAAAATTGAAAATATAGCAAAAAATTTAAACTTGATTTTCGATTTTTTTATTATTACGATTTTGCCCTCATTTGTGTATCAGGAAGTATATTTGATATATTTTACGTCTTGTTCCTTAAGTTCCTCCTGATCCTCTAATGAACAATTGGTTTATGATCCAATCACTAAATCGATTCCCTCTCGGGTTAGTGAGAGAGTGGGGCCCCTTGTTCAAGACCTAGATTCAGTTAATTAAGAGAACAACCTTTCTCCTATCCCTAAATTGGGTAGGCGTGAATTCCATCTTGCACCCTATGTTCCCAACTATCTACCCGGTCTTACTCCTGAAATGGGAGACTTATTGAGTCGGCACTATTGAGCGAACTCTCACCCATCCAAATCCAAGGATAATTTCAAATAAACAGAAGTTCATAGTTAGCTCAGGATTAAGATCGAGTTACCTAGGTCATCTAAGCGAAATAGTCAGTCTTAAATAGTAAACAACGTTATAAAATAAGAATGACTTATTTCTTGGTCTAATCTTATGCAAACTCATTACATAGGATGCCCCCACTCCTCATGTCAATACATGAATGAATCTGGATCACTTCGTTTGTAGTATCTTTATAACAACTTGTATCAGCTACAGAGTAGGCTGCATCCAATAGTGTTATCAGAATAAGGTACCTAACCTTAATCATATATTATAGACCATTTTAGCTATTTACTCGAACTTGATCCACCTTTATGTCTCTACATAAAGTTCAAGTATTCATATAATAGTCATGGATTTTAGTTTATTGGATTTAGACTTTATGAATGTAATTAATATATTCAATAACAACTTTATTGAAGAAATGTTGAATAATATCTTTATTGATAATAGAATATGTTAAAGTCTACAAACTGCGAGTTTTAGGATGCACAACCCAACAATACTCCTGCTTGGATTGAAACTCTAGTGGATCAATATATGTTGAGTTACACTAAGAGAATAAATACAATAAACTAGGGCATTAGATACCCATAAAATCTCCCACTTTCCCTAGTTACAAATATCTCATATACCTAGTCCTACTAGGTGACTCTTCAATACTTAGTGAGAGAGCCTTCGTAAATGGATCAACTAAGTTGTCTTGTGAGGCTATCTACGTAATGCTTAGGTCTCCTCTATGTGCAATCTCCCTGATGAGATGGTACTTTCGCTCGATGTGCTTTCCATGTTTATGGCTTCGAGGTTCCTTTGAATTTGCAACTATCCCACTGTTGTCACAATAGAGGGTGATAGGCAGGTGCATATTAGGAACTATTTCTAGGTCAGTCAGGAACTTTTTGAGCCATACTACTTCTTTTGCTGCTTCACTTGCAACTACGTACTCAACTTCCATTATAGAGTAAGCAATACAACTTTGCTTGATACTTCTCCACACTACTGCTCCTCTATACAGAGTGAATATTGACCCCGAAGTTGATTTCCTTGAATCTATATCGGTCTGGAAGTCAGAATCAGTGTATCTAGTAAGGATTAGATCCTCAGCACCATACACGAGCATATAATTTCTTGTTCTCTGAAGATACTTGAGAATGTGTTTAACGGCAATCCAATGATCATATCCAATATTGGACTTAAACCTGCTAATTATTCCAACTGCATAGCATATATCAGGACATGTACATAACATGACATACATTAAACTCCCTACTGCTGATGCATATGAAATTCATTTCATATTCTCAACCTCTTGAGGTGTCTTAGGACTTTGTTCCTGAGATAGATGAATTGTGAAACTTGGATTTCCATTTTTTCTACTTAAGCAGGTGATTAAGGGAATTAACTAAGTGAAAGTTAAATCCTATGTTGAGGTGAAGGAAATTTCTAGGTGTTTAAATAGGTTTGTTTAGCAGCTTTGAAATAAGCCTTAACTAGTGAAAATTTGGTTAAGTACGAATCCAAAAAGAGCCATGAGTTGAAAGCCATGATGCGTGGATAAGGCATGCGGCAATCTATGGCGTGAGAGGTTGGCAAAGCGTGTGGCAGCCTCAAGTTGCGCGGACATAGGCATTGGGCATTGGAGTTGCGCGTGATGGTTGATCAGGTAGGAAAAGGAGCAATGCTACCCGAAGGTATGTGGTAGCACTACGCATTGATGGTATATGGCAACACTATTAAACGATGAGCTATGTGGCGATGAGACGAGCCATGGTAAGCATAGTGGAACGACTTGCGTTGCTAAGGCTTGCGGTACAGAGGGTTGTTATGCGTTGACGATGTGCTATGCGTTGGACATCCGAAGAAATGTGGGCACATAGGAAAAGACTTGAGCAAATAGTATACGTTGGAAGAGGGTTGGTCATAATTCTAGTTGAGCACATAAGGCGAAGGTAAGCCATGTGATAGAGGGTATGCGGCCAAAGATGAGCCTTGCGAGCATCTAAGCATACACGAATAAGTTGCGTCAATGGGATGCACAAGGTAAGGATTGCGTTAATTAGAGATGGCACAATTGAAGTTAGTAGCTCGTTATGGGGAAAGATGCTAGGCGGCAATGGCTTGAAGGATGTAATGTTGAGATTAAAAGACACCTCAAGGGGCGCAAAGATAGAATGGACGCATATAAAAGATGGACGCATACGGAGAATGAACGCATATGAAGGATGAACGCATATGAAGTTTGATGGACGCATATGACGTTGGATGAACGCATATGAGAGTGAATAGACGCATTGCGATAAATGGGCGCATAGGAGATTAGATGGATGCATTCAAAGTCGTCATCCGGACATGTGGCTTGTTAGGAAGAAATCTCAAGCCTGAAGTAAATGAGGTGGATGCACGAGAAGACATGCAAATGTGAGGGCTATGTGTTGGCTAAAGGAAGAGGAAGACACCTTGGGTTGCGATGATGCAAGATTGCGTTAATAGTGTAAGGAAAGGACACTTGGACATGCGGCCAAGTAGGAGGTATTGACCTTGGAGAGATTTTGGATGCCTATAAATAGGGCCAAGGACTTCTCTTCTGATCATAACTCGAGTTCTTTTTAAAAGGAAATTAGGAAGAGTATATGAGGACTAATTGGGAAGAGACTATGCATTGATAGTAAGACCATAAGTTGGTCAAGAGGTTCTAAGAAGGGAAGATGCTGTCGGAATGGGAAGGTCTGGAAGTAGCATCAGTTTGGAATGAGGAGTTATCCTAGAATACTCGTGCGTTTGGAGTGATTACAAAGCCAATTGAAAGATAAAAGAGTCTAGTTTTTAGGTAAGGCTTCAGAGAAGAATCTCAAAGTAATAGGGCTGGATATTGAGGAAAATACAGAAGGGTCGTGCTGTCGGGTAAGCTGGGCCAGTCTTGATGTTTTGATGATTCCGGCCAAACCACGAGAATTTATGAGCTAAGATTTTGAGGTAAGCTTCCTGAGAAATTAGAAGGAAGTAACTCGAGATAAAGCCTATAACTATGAGTAATCTGAGCTTTAAGTTGAATATGAAATTTAGGGTTCAAAAGAAGAACTCGGGAAGATCAAGGAACCTTTAAGAGAAATATTCCTATCCTTACTAAGGTGAGTGTTACTTTCCTTTAAGTATTAAAGCATATCTTTTAGAGTAAATTGTGTATGCTTATGTTATGAATGAGTACCTAGCATGAGAATGAGATTATGTGATCGGGATGGTCAGGGGGTCAATAGATCTAGTTCCTGAGCCCAAAAGCAAAACCTCACGGGATGGTTAGGGGACCGAGAGGTCTAGTTCCTGAGCTTGTGGGAGGATCCTTGTATGGGATGGTCAGAGGGCCAACGAACCTAGCTTCTGAGCCCATGAGCGGGGAGCTATGTGCACATAAGAGACAAAGGAAATGAAAAGAGTAAGCGTTATATTTAATAACAGTTAACTATCCGCCGTATGTGTAGGTAGAGAATAGACTCATTCTAAGTAGTTATCAGTTTAGCTATCTACCGTGCGCGTAGATAGAGTTGAGAACAGACTCGTTCAAAGCTGAGGTTTGAATGTAATCTCGTATTTATGATATGCTTGTTAGTTATGAGTTGAAATATACTCTAGAAATTGCTTACCACTCACTGAGCTTTGTGAAACTCATTCTTTTCTTTCATGTTTTTCTTCCCAGGTAGTGAAAGTTGAGAAGTTCCAGGGTGCTGCTAAGGTCAAGGTCTGCCACAAGCCACAGTTACACTTCCGGAGGGTTTTAATAATGGTTGTTGTAAACTTTGTAATGAAGGTCTTGGAGTTGTATAAACATTACATTGTTGTAATAAAATGGACCTACTTAATCAGTTGTTGTTATCTCCTTGACTTAAAGTTTACTGAGTGTAGTAAAGAGGTTCAGATGGGCAGTGGATATCACAAGGGTGGTAATGCCTCTCCTCGGGCTCAGGAGTGCGGGCTCGGGGCAGGGTGTGACATGAATTCCATGTCTGAAAGAAAACGTTCCTTTCTTGGAATTTTGCATTTTATATCTAGACAACATTTTGTCTATATAAGATGCTTGAGATAGTGCTAAAGTTTTGTTTTTGCGGTTCTGAACTATTTGGATCCCAAGAACATACTATGTTTCTCCTGAATCTTTCATTTGGAATTGCGTAGCTAGCCATCTCTTAATGTCAGCTAAAAATTCTACTTCATTTCCAAAGAGTAGAATATCGTCAACATACAACACTAGAAAAGCGACAGTTTTGTAACGATTTTCTTGTAAACACTAGGTTTGTCATAATTTTGTTCAAAGCCATAAGATTTGATCGCAGTGTCAAATCTCATATTCCAAGATCTAGATGCTTGTTTCAACCCATAAATGGATCGATTAAGCTTGCAAATTTTTTGCTCTTGACCTCGTTCAATAAACCCTTCTGGTTGAGACACATAGTTACTCTCATCAAGATAGCCATTCAGAAAGATTTTCTTGACATCTATTTGCCATATTTCATAATCATAAAATGCAGCTATGGACAAGAGTATTCTAATTGATTTTATCATGGCAACCAGAGAAACGATTTCTTCATAGTCTACCTCCTCTCTTCGGGTAAACCCTTTTGCCACAAGTCTTCCTTTGTAGGTCTGTACCTTACTAGCTTGGTCTCGTTTTCTTTTGTAGATCCACTTGCAATCGATGGGTTTTACCCCTTCAGGTTGATTTACAAGATTCCAGACAGAGTGGAAATACATAGATTCCATTTCAAGGTCCATGGCTTTAATCCATTGGTCTTCATCCACATCATTCATTGCTTGTTTAAAAGTCAATGGATTCTCTAAGCCATCATCTGGTTGAAGGAACTCTTTACAAAGAGAACCAATGAGCGGAAGCAGATCGTTCCAAATCCCATTGTGAAAGAACACACATTTACAATCAAACAACACCAGTTATGTATAAACTTTAAATTACAACATGCTTCATAAATTTAACACTAAAAATAGAATGAACATACCCTTGAAGAACTTTTCTTCTCGTATCCCTCGATCAATCAACCCAACATTCAATAGCACGAACGTCACACGAACAAACTAGAAAACAACGCGAACTTGTAGAATCTCGAATAGAATCGAGTAACACTCGACCCTCGACTCTCTCAAACAATAATATCATAGGACCACAAAGGTTAGAATGTATTAACTCAAGAAGATCCTTGGCTCTATAACCTTTTCCAGTAAAAGCTCATTAGTCATCTTACCCTTAAGGCAAGATTCGCACATTGGTAAAAAATTTTCTTATAACTGACTTAAAAGTTCATTCTTCACCAATCTCTCAATCCTATTGAGATTGATGTGCCCTAAACGTAGATGCCAAAGTTGGGCATTTTCTTTTGGAGAAATTCGTCAACGTTTTGATTGAGTTACAGTAGTTCTGAACAATTCAGTATTATGGAGGGAATTAATGACTAACGGCCTTAGCACATATAAATTCGATTCCAGATTTTCTGTGAAAATAAAAACACCATCTTTATGAATAAATGCTTTATCCACATTAAACGAGATAGTATATTTACCTTGCAATAAACACTTTATAGAAATAAGGTTCCTTTTTAGTTCATAAACAATATATACTTCATGTAAAATAAGAAACCTATTCTGTAAAGCTAACTGGAGTCCTCCCACTGCCACAGCTGAGACTACGCGCCCGATGCTTACTCGTATAGTCATCTCACTGGCCTCCAGCTGTCGCCAAGATCTAATCCCCTGAAAAGAAGATAAAACATGGTTAGTGGCACCCGAATCAATTATCCAGGCAGAATCATTATTCTCCACTAAACAAGTTTCAAGCACAAGTAAATCACATTTACCTTTATCAGCCTTGGCCTAAGCCTTGGTTGGTTTCTTCTTTTTCAGATATCGAGGACAGTTCCTTTTCTAGTGTTCATCTTGGTTGCAGTGGAAACAATTTCCCTTAGAAACTTGTGGACGCCTCTTCGGGGCGACAGGCGGTAGGTTAGCAGATGCCTTCTATTTTCCCTTATCACCCTTCTTCTTCTTCCCTTTTGCAGAGTTAGAAGCAGAAGGTGTAGACTTCGTTCCTAAGGTCGAACCTCTTTGGAACGTCTTGGAGGATGAAGCAACATTTGCCTCACCCTTCTGCCTCTCCTTACTTTTCAGTAAAGATTGGTATGTCTGCAACTCGTTGAGGAGAGTTGTAAGGTTATATTTCACTTTGTTAAGAATCACATTACTAACAAAGTGCAGGAAGCTCTCTGGCAAAGAATGCAGGATTATGCTAACCAGGCTGCCCTCATCGATGGTAGACCCATTCAACTCCGTCACATTAAAGTGGACCATCATGTTTAGCACATGTTCACGAACAGAGGTGCCTTCTTCCATTTTGAAGTTGAATATGTATTTAAGAGCCTTATGTATAAGCTGTTCAGACGGTTGTCCAAACAGCCCTCGCAGGGACTCCATGATCTCACGTGCTGAGACCATAGGTTCATGTTTCTTAGTTAAGACTTCAGAAAGACTTGCCAAGATGTACGCTCAGGCCTTCTTATTCGCCCTTGTCCATCGCTCGTATGCCTCCCGAACATTTTGAGCAACATTCGGAGCTGGAATAGGAGGACAATTCTCTGTGAGAGCGAACATGAGATCTTCGATTATCAGGATCGTTGTGATCATGTGTTTCCATGTTGCGAAATTATCACCAGTAAGTTTTTCAACACTTAACAATGCCAACGTGGCTGTTGCCATTTTGAAAATGTTGCTGAAAATGCGAACAAAACTTTATTAGATTTGCTAAACCACTTTTAAACCAATCAGTTTTGCAAAACAGTTTCAAGTACCCTAAGTTATAGACTTCTATTTTGCAATGATGCCCTAGTGAGTCAGGACAAACGCCACCGGTGGGGTGATCAGTTGCCTCTTCGCTAGGATGAGACATTCTCAACCATTAGGCAGAACCAACTCTTGGAACTGAACCTAACAGCCACCATTTTTCGGTCCAAAATTGTTAACCTTTAACTATTCCGCATAAGTGTAACTCCTCACTTTCGGTGCCAGAGTCCCGCCCTTATGAGTCCACCATAGGTAAGAAGAAGATTAGGACAAGAGATTAAGTTACCTTATCCTCTTACAGAAGATCAAATAAAGAAACGCACAAAACTGCCATCCTTTAGGGGGACACTCCCAGGGTGCCTCGAGGCGATGCACAGTAACTTTATTCAACCTAATGAGGGAGATCGAGGGATATGCTGTCACACTTCTCGCTCCCACTTATTATGAACACTCTCTCCATCCACCTTGATATTGACCTACCCAAACACCATCCGTTAGTGGGACACGCCAAAGGTGCCGCGAGGCCGAGGGTAGATCTCATGGTGTGAACTATTTAGGAGAAACATTAAAGGTTTAAGTGAAGCATCTTATGCCCCAAGTACCTCCCACTGAATGTTCTACCTAGGGGTTCATTAACCTAGACAATCCGGCTACTGATTTTAGTCTAAGTCGTCCGTTTAAACTCTACTCATAAACAACGTTTGTCTATGAAATATGAACAAGTTCAAGTAGTCATATTTAAATACTTTAATGGACTGTCCTTAACTTGCATGCATGCATCAAATCTATCTAATTCACCTTTCTAGGTAAGTTCCCAGGTATGGGTGTTACGTTTTCGTCAACTTAAATACCCTAGGCTAGATAGAACCCGCCTTAGACAAAAGGTCCCTTATAGATAGATTTGCTACACTTTAACCTTTTATTAGTCAATTTAATCCTATTAAACTGATTAAAAGATTAAAGCCTTAGGGTTGTTAATCATATTAGAACTTTGATCTTAGGTATATGTGATCCAAGTTTTAAACACTTTAAAACCATCAATTAAACCTAAGTGTGCATGCATGTCTTTCTTATTTCTTTTAGTTCTAATTTCTCTTTAACTTTTAAAATGAAACAACTAAAAACATTTTACACAATGATGCATTTATAACATTTATAAATTAACCTATGTGTCATGCTTCATACAATTTTCGGTCATTACTATATATAACTTTTTTATAATGCGTAACAACCAAGAAAACATGCTATCATTCACCCTTATACTATAACAATTATAATATAAAATGATGCATGTAAATGCTTTTTATGCATGCATAAATATAACTCTTATATTATATGATGCATGAGCATACTCTTACATAATTAAATCATGCTTCTCTAAATTATAACAATTACAATAAAGAGATGATGTATGACAATTGCATAACCTAAGATGGGATTTACTATATGTGCATACCATATGACATATAAACAACATATATCGCATGTAATAAACAAAGGATTAATGGATCGAGATGAATCTTTATAGAAAAACCGGAATGAAAAAACCCTATCTATTACATTTTCCATCTAGTAAACCGGTTTATAGGCAAATCGGGTCATGAATTTCCAGGAGATCTTCATGTGTAGTAAACGCCGTAGGTAGACGATCTATCTTGCGTTACTAAGCGATCATTTAGTCAGTTACTAAGTGATAAAGCTTGCTTCTAAACGATCGTCCAGTGCACGTGCGCTTTAAACGATATGCGAGCATCTCATCGTCTACACGATGCGTGCAACCAAGTAAACGATTTACTTTGCATTACTAAGCGATCGTTTAGTCAGTTACTAAGTGATGAAGCTTGCTGACCTAAACGATCGTCTAGCGCGCTCGCGCGTTAAACGATCCGCGAGCATTACATCGTCTACACGATGCGATACTCAGCGATCACGTACCCGATCGTCTAAACGATACGATCAACTCTTGATCGCATACTCCATCATTTAATCGATGCGATCAATAGTGATCGCATACTCTTTCATCTTTATGATGCGATCAATAGAGAGCGCATAACACATCTTATGCACGATGCGAACAACCCTAGATCACCTTTTTCCTTGAACAACCATAACGCTTGACTAGAACTTCGACAAACGACTCAAAACATCAAACAAACTTTAAATACAGACTCGATAACAATTATTAATGCCAAAAAACACAGAGGCCTTTACAAAAATCGCAAATGTAAAAGGATTTAAATCAAACCGAGGCTAACCATCCCGAAAACATCTAGTAATCTGCACATTCACAACAAGTTTAACCATTAAACAACTTAGAAATTCACCCATTATGAATGTAAATATCATTTCATTGCAATAGATGAAATCGAAGTATCAGAACCTGGCTCTGATACCAATTGAAGGATCTCTTACCGAAGAGTTCCATGAGCTTCGGATCGCTCCGATCTTACAGTGATCGAAATACAACAATATACATTCAACATACAGTTATGCAAATAAACACTAATTATCGACATTCTATGAACAACAAAACAACAAGGGAAAAAGTGCCATACCAGTTGAAGACGTTCTTTAAAATTCAGCACTCAAAGCAGTGGAAAAAGGAGGAAACACAAATCGTGTACGCGATAAGCGAGTGAGAGGGAAAAAGATGCTATCGTATAGCAGATTGCTTATCGTTTAGGAGAAGCTACACGATCGTGTAGGTTTTACTGAACGATCGTTTAGGAAAAGGTATACGATCGTTTAGCAAAATCGGCACACTATACGATCGTTTAAAGAAGCTATGCGATCATGTAAGTGACAGTGTGCAATCGTTTAGGCGCGAGGTGGACGATCGTTTTAGCAGAGAGAAGCTATCGTATAGCCTCTCGATTTTCTTAAGCGATCGTTTACGAAACACCAGCGCACTCTTTCTTTTTCTCTTCGGGCGATCGATCAAAATGAAAACTATTTTCATTTTAACTCATCAGTTACAATAACCGACATTGCCCCACTAACCCACGTCCGAACGTGAATTTTAGATTAATTATCATATAATTAACCAACTAATTAATTAATAAATATAATCATATTATATTTTTATCCAATAGTTTGATATCACATATCTACTATAATATTTTCTTCTCTACTTGATATAAATCATATTTATATCTAATTTCCTCCAAAATAATGTATCTCATACATTTAGCCAATTATATCATATATAATTAACCAGTCCAATTATATCTTCTATAATCAAACTTCCTCTTGTCAATTTGAACATTTCAAATTAACCAAAACACTGGTTCTCGACTTTATCCAAGCCACCTAGGGGACCTAATGGACCTGTGGCTCAAAGCTCCAACAGACTGTGAATAGCTGACTTAACTCTTTAGCCATGAGATCCACCATCCATTAACTGTCAGGCATTCCACTAAAGACCAACAATTGAACTCTTCTTACCACAAATATATTTCTATTTCCATCGGATATAACCAATCTTGAGTATGATGATCCTTCACAGATGGTCGTAAGTACAGCTGGGCCAAATTACCATTATGCCCCTGTAGTTACATCTCACTCCTTAAGTACCACTGATTCCTCTAATGAACAAAACAACATAATCCAACTATGTGTGAACACCTTTTGGGCCAAGAGAAGATGTGTGGCGCCACATCGTTCAAGCCCTAGAATCAGCCCTTAAGAGAGCTATCTATCTACTTACCCCTACCTCGGGGAAGAAGTGAATTCCATCTTGTGTAGCTGAGTTCCCAGCTCCCAAATCAGACGAATCCCTAAAATGGTAGGTTTGAATCGGCGACCTAGCCACTCGCACCCATACAAATCAAAGAACTATCCTCAATGGTAGGAGTTCCCAACTCACTCAGGATTGAGGTCATGTTACCTATGGTCATCCTAGTGAAGTGAAGTTTTTATCATGAACGGTGTTATATAACGAGACGTTAACACCTCATTGTCAGGTCGTATACAAACTCTTTGTATAGGATGCCCCCGCTCGCATGTCTCTAACACGAATGATCAGGATCAGACCATTTGTGACAAGTCACAACACTTGTAACCATTCCATAAAGCGGGCCGCATCCATAGCGTTTCCCATAGCGTTTCCAGGATAAGGTTTCCCTCCTATATCCATATACTACAGACCATTTTGGTTATCACTCAAGACATGATCCACTTGTATGTCACCACATACATGCTTGAGTCACATACAGATAACCAGAGATTTTATGTTTATTGGTTTATAGTAAAGAAAATAAAAACAAGTAACTGAGCAAAAATACAAGATGTGAAGTAAATATCATATATTAACAACACAAGTGTTCGTACAAACTGTTTACAAACTAAAGAACACGAGACTTTAGGGCATCAACCCCAACAATAAGATGGGAAGCTGAGACCTGAAGATGTACCTATGGTACAATAATTCTTAGATGTATTCCTTGAAGAGTTACCAGGTTTACCACCTGACAGGGAAGTTGAGTTTACTATTGAGTTAGTTCCAGGTACAACACCTCTATCGCATGTGCCACATAGGATGGTGCTAGCAGAACTAAAGAAGTTGAAAGTTTAGTTACAGGAACATGTGGATAAGGGGTACATTAGACCCAGTGTGTCGCCTTGGGGGGCGCCGGTCTTATTTGTCAAGAAGAAAGACTGTACTCTCAGATTATGTATAGATTATAGACAGTTGAAAAAGGTGACAATTTAGAATAAGTACCCGTTGCCTCGTATAGATGATCTCTTCGATCAGTTAAAGGAAGCCACAGTGTTCTCTAAGATATATTTGAGATCAGTTACCACTAGTTGAAAGTGAAGGAAATATATGTTCCAAAGACCGCTTTTAGGACTAGGTATGGACATTACGAGTTCTTAATAATGCCGTTTGGTTTGATGAATGCTCCTACGGTATTTATGGACTTGATTAACATGATACTTCATCCTTACCTGGATTTATTTGTGATAGTTAAATGATATAGTAGTATATTCCGGTAGTGTAGAAAAGCATAAGGAACATCTAAGGTTAGTGTTGCAAATACTAAGAGAAAAGAAGTTATATGCCAAGTTTAGTAAGTGTGATTTCTGATTAAATCAAGTTGTATTTCTTGGGCATATAGTTTCAGCAGACGGAGTCGGTGTAGATTCTCAAAAGACAGAAGCGATAGTTAACTGGGAATGACCCATGACTGTAACATATCGTACACATTTTTCTGGGTTTAGCAGGTTATTACAGGAGATTCGTGGAGGGCTTTTCTAAGATAACTCTACCATTGACAAACCTAACCAAAAAAGATGCGAAGATTGAGTGGTCGCCAGAATACGAGCATAGTTTCCAAGAGTTGAGTCAAAGGTTAGTAACAACACCAATGCTGACTTTACCTACACCAGGTAAAGAGTTTGAGGTTTATTGTGATGCATCTCGATAAGGATTATGATGTGTGCTGGTGCAGGAAGGAAAAGTAGTGGCCTATACTTCTCGTCAGTTAAAGAAGCATCAATGTAACTACCCTACGCATGACTTAGAGTTAGTAGCAGTTGTGTTAGCTCTAAAGTTGTGAAGACTTTACTTGTTTAGTGAACGTTGTCATATATTCACTGATCATAAGAGTCTAAGGTATATCTTTGATTAGAAAGAGTTTGTGAAGACTTTACTTGTTTAGTGAACGTTGTCATATATTCACTGATCATAAGAGTCTAAGGTATATCTTTGATTAGAAAGAGTTAAACTTGAGACAGAGAAGATGGATCGAGTTGATCAAAGATTATGACTGTACAATTGATTATCAACTAGGTAAAGTGAATGTGGTGGCTGATGCTTTAAGTAGAAAGACTGGATCAATCAGTGCTGTTATTTGTTCGATAAAAGGTGTACTGATACATGAGTTGTATAGTGTTAAAACGACATTATCAATTGATTAGACATGAGGTTTGATAGCTTCGTTTCAAGTATGTTCTACTCTCGTAGATGATATTCTACGTGAACAATTAAAAGATTCTGATCTTCAGAAGTTAGCTGAAGAAGTAAATAAAGGTTTGAGAACAGACTATGAATTAAGAGCAAATCGAGTGCTATTGAAGGAAGGTAGAATATATGTACCTAATACCTTAGTACTTAAGCAGGATATTTTGGAAGAGGCATATAGTTCAGCTTATGCTATGCATGCAGGCAGTACGAAGATGTATAGAACATTAAAGAAGTCGTACTGGTGGTGGTATGAAAAGAGAAATAGCAGAGTATGTTGACAGATGTTTAGTATGTCAGCAAGTTAAGCCTGAACGATAGAGGCCAATAGGGTTGCTTAATCTACTCCCAGTACCAAAGTGGAAGTGGAAGCATGTTATGATGGGTTTCTTGTTTGGTTTGCCTAGGATACCAGCGAGCTATGATGGTATATGAATAATTGTGGATAAATTGACAAAAACAACTAAGTTTTTACTTGTTAAGGTTACTTTTACCCTAGACCAATTAGCTAAGTTGTATGTTGACAAAATTGTGAGTTAGTTTGGGGCTCCAGTTTTGATTGTATCAGATCGAGATTCTAGGTTTACATCGTAGTTTTTGCCTAGCTTGCAGAAAGTTATGGGTACTAACTATATTTCAGTACAACTTTTCATCCACAAACGGAATGTCAGTCTGAGCAAACGATTTAGACACTAGAGGACATACTGAGAGCATATGTATTGCAGTTCAAAGGAAGTTGGGATATGTATCTATCATTGATCGAATTTGCATATAACAACAGCTACCATTCGAGGATCGGAATGTCACCATATGAGGCTTTGTATGGGAGACCATGCAGAACTCCGGTATGTTGGAATGAAGTTGGCGAAAGGAAACTATTACACCCAGAACTTGTTCAACAGATGTCAGATAGTGTTAAGATTATAAGATAAAATCTTAAAACAGCTTGAGATAGACAAAAGAGTTATGCAGATTAGTGGAGAAGAGAATTGTAATTCGAAGTTGGCGATAAAGTATTTGTTAAGTTGTCTCCGTGGAAAGGAATACTCAGGTTTGGTTGGAAAGGGAAGTTAAACCCAAGATATATTGGACCTTACGAGATAATAGAACGAGTTGGCCCAATGGCTTACATGTTAGAATTACCTCCAGAGTTATCTCGTATCCATGATGTGTTTCATGTGGCAATGCTAAGAAAGTATGTGCCAGATCCTACCCATGTGTTACCTGAGCAACCAGTGCAGTTGAAAGAGAATTTGTCATACAAAGAAGAACCAATGGAGATTCTTGACAGAAAAGAACAAGTCTTGAGGAATAAGACAATACATTTGGTAAAAGTACTATGGAGAAACCATAGCATTAAAGAAGCTACATGGGAAGCTGAAGAGAAAATGAAAAGCAAGTGTCCGCAGTTGTTTAATTGACGAACTTGTAGTGAATTTCGAGGACGAAATTTTCTTAAGAGGGAGGTAAATGTGAACCCTGAACCCTAATTTCTCTACTTGTGTATCTTCCCTACTGAGACCAGTATAGTGAGTAGGTTGATGTAAGAATCAATGTTAAATTATAGAGAAAAGGGTAAAAATTTAGAAGAAAACTTTGGAGTTTGAAAGCTTGACTCTTGGTGAAGCTAGAAAAATTAGCTAAGTGTAACCCATGCGTTGGAAACTAGAAAATTGACTAAATGTTTGCCCATACGTTGGCCTTGTGCTAGGCATTGGAGATGAGGCAAGGGCATTTGCCTTACTCATTTGAAAGGTTAATTGGGCATTTAAGGAAGTCAAAGTGTGGCCAAGAGAAGAAAAGCTATATGTGGACAAGGCATGCGGCAGCCAAGTCTTGAAAGGTTAGCATGCATGCGACAACATCAAATGTGCACGAGCGTGGGCGCTGGGCGTTGGAGTTGCGTGCACGGATGATCATGTAGCTACGAGCGGTGCTAAGCAATGCGCTAGATGATCGTGTAGGTAGAGGCGGCGCTAAGCGATGCGCTAGACGATCGTGTAGCTATGTGCGACACTAAACGATGCGAAGTGATGCGTTAGACGATAGCACTACACGATGGACGATAGAATTAAATGATGAGGAGATGGTGCTACACGATCAGCATCAGCGCTAGACGATGATGCTAAATGATAACACTACATGATAGGTGTGAGTGCTAGATGATGGTGCTACACGATGGGCGTGAGCGGTAGACGATGGCCGTGATGCGTTAGATGATAGGCATCAACGCTGCACGATGAGCGGCAGCGAGAGTTGTGCGTTAAGCTGTGTGCTACACGATGGGCGAGAGCAAGATCGTTGGGTGATAAGCATAAGCGAGAGATCACTGAACGATGAGATGAACGATTGGGTGGTGAGCTAAATGATTGTAGCATGTGTTATGAGTCTTAACTACCAATTAAGAGCAACAACTGTCCTAAGCACCAGATTTAAATCCATTTAAGCTAAAGGTGTCAAGCTAAGCTTAAATGGTAAGCGGTGGAAAGCAGTATAAAAAGGGGAGGCTGAAGTTCAAATGATCAGTTTGATCATTTCCTCCGTGTAAATTGAGAGATCTTGGTGTCATTGGAAAACTCTGAGAGTCTAATTTCAGAGGTAACACTACCGGAAGAAGGTTTCATCGAAATAAGGCCGGAGAAGGGAAAAAAGGACCAGAGGTCCAGTTCTCGGGTTAATCCGAGCCGTCGATAAAGAATTGAGTCTCCAGGACAAACCATGAGGAGTTTGAAGCTGAAATTTTAAGGTAGCTGCTTGGGTTGAGTAAACTGGCAGTTCAAAGCAAAACGCTTGGACAGACCAAGAGCTGAGCATTTCTATGCGTTGGACCTACTGTGTGGGCTGAGGAAAGCTTGCATTGAAGTCTTGGACGCATAAGCAGCCTTTGTGGACGACCATGTGCAGCTGAAAGAACACTTAGAGCAAAGTGTTGGTTGAACAAGTGGGTTGCGTTTGTGAGAAGCGGTTGGAAGCATTGCATTAGCCAAAGTCTCATGGAAATTCCTAAGTGCTAAACCTACAACAAGGATTGACACCAGTGTTAGAAGCATGTCAACCTTTGAGGAGAAATCCTAAAAGTTGTGAGTGACTAAATATTTACAATGTTTTAAAGAAACCATGTTTTAAGAAAGATTATTTTCATGCTAGCTAATTTTACAAAGTAATTTCCAAGCAAAACCATGAGTTATGTTTTTAACGCATGCCATGTATGAAAGTTTATTGAAAAGCTATTTATGTGTTTAAATACACAAAGAATGCGTTAGAGCCTTTAAAGACATTCTATGCTTTTTGCTTTACATGCTTTAAAGAAAAAGTCATAGTATGACTAATATTACTTGAAGCTCGATACTGGGGGACATTTGAGAAGGTATCCGAGCAGCTCGATATTGAGGGATATTACGAAGGTATCTGAGAAGAAGTATCTAAGGTATGACAATACTTAGTTATAATCACGTGCATGTAGGTGGTGAATTTCAGAGATTGAGCAAAAGGGTTCCCTGTTGACTAAGTCAGAGATTGAGCAGGTTCTCTTTTGACTAAGCAGTTGATGTTGGGATTTAACCACAACAGGGTTATTCTCAACTAAGTAACAATTTAATGTTTTATGATGAAAACATCTTTACATGTCTTATGCTTGGAAAATGTTTATATCTTAGTACAAGGTTACTGTAGAGATTTATAATTTAAGTATAATCTCTTTATTGAGACTTATGCATGTGAATCAGTTTTCTTTCTTAAATCACTCACTGGGCTAGCAAGCTCACCCCGTTTTCAAATGTTTTTCTTTCCCCCAGGTAGTGATCAAATCCTAAGGAGGCAACTCTGCATCTGCCTTGCCACTCAAAGACAAGAGTTATTGTAACCAGTCAGCTAAGTGGTTATTGTAAATATTGTACACATGTTACAGTTGTTCATATAGGGACTAAGGTTTTGGGTGTCGGGACTTATGAAACTTGTAATGTAATCTTTGTAAATTTTTTGTATTTAATACTTAGTGTTATTTAGCCATAGAGGCAGCCATTGTGTATGAGATTGCATATTGGTATCAGATTATTTCTGCTAGAGTTAATAGGTAGTAAGTGTTAGCAGAAGGGTTGACAACTGCTGCAGTCATGTCCTTTCCTAGGCTAAGAGAGTAGTCTGGGAGGGGTGTGACAGATGTAAACTTCATTTACGTCCTCTTTAGAGCTCGTAAGGTGTTTTAAAAACACTTTTCGAGGGAACCATGTTCAAAATACACATTGCAGTTTCAACTGTGTCCCAGAAAGAATTTGGTATTATAGCGTAATTTAAGCACTCAATTAGTGTTAATTTTAGTTTTGTTGGGTGAATTTCCAATATTGCACGTTTTGGACTGATATGAATGGTTTTTCCAGTTTTGGCATTAGATTTTTAAGTTAAATTTGTAATTGGCTATTGATTGATGAGCTTATATGTGTGCTCTAGAGTCTGTAATTTATTTGGAGTTATTAGAGTCCGAATTAAGCTATAATTTGGAGACTGAAGTAAGCAAGGTCAAGGAGAAAATTCTTCAAAATGGCTTATGTCTAGGTAGCGTTGCAACGTTGCCTTTGAGCGTTGCAACACTATTCTTCGAGGCTGCCTAGATCGTGATGTTCTTCCTGTAGCGTCGCAATGCTGGCATGCAGCGTCACGACACTAATCATCCCAGCCCAGATCCAAGGCGAATGCTCGAACCGATTCGCATGGGGTTTTTCCGGTTCGATCGGATAAACTCCTATCCAGTCTAGTTTGACCATTTTTAGAATGGTTCAACCCATTTCGATGCGTTGGAGGTTCAGTTCGAGCGGTTCGGGTCCAGTTTGGGTCGGTTCGGGCAGTTATACACCAAATTAAAGCACTTTTTTATCCTAATTTTTAATAAATTAGTTGTTTTTCTTGATTAAGATGTCGAAGTTGAACCATATCAGTATGATTTAAATAATTATGAATGTGATATATGTTGTATTTAAATTTAAACATGTTTGTTCATATAGTATGCCTTTTAGATTTAAAATCTCACCATAGGAAGCATGTTACATGCATTATATATATGTTATAAATTGTTATAATGTATAGAATGCATTTTTAGGGTTTCTGTTTTTTTTAATATAACTATTATATTAAATTTGAATGCCTTTGATGCATGTTGTGGATGTAAGAGCATGTTTAATTTTTATAGGTCGTTATAAATTGAGTTAGACATTAAAATCCATAACAAAGATAAGTTGCATGCTCACGTAAGTTAATCACATGTTTTAATAAATTAAAATAGGTCGATATCTTGCAAAACATATTACAAACTCAACCGGTATATAATCCTGTCTAAGGCTGGAAGTACTTAAGTTGATGGTCTACGAAACACCTCTTACTTGGGGATTATGGCCGAATAATTGAGTGTCGTTAACCGGTTCTATAAGTGTACGTGACCGGTGTGAGGTAATAAAATGGGTTTTCACTTAGACATCGTAGGTTTAAATCCATTTATAAGTGTTATATTTGGATAAACTACATAGACTTAGGGTTGTTTTAATTATCTGAATTTGGACCTAAGTATAAATTTACCAAAATTAATGGTAGAACACTTTACTGGGAGTTTAATAACTTAAATAATAAAGTTACTAGAACACTTTAGTGGGAGACTAATAACATATACTATACGTTATTTTTAACTCTCATGCCCCTGAGAGTTCACAATCGAGATTTAAGCGGTACTTCGTGTTGCCCTAAGAGTGACCTCCATTTAGAAAGTATTTGCATAAATCTAGATTCCAGTGAATAAAGGGAAGTCGTTCAAACATAAATCAAATATATGATACATAGATTTCAACTTCCACGTCTCCACATAGTTCACACCGTGAGATTCATATGACGCCTCGTGTCACCCTGGGAGTGAGCTCCATTCGGAAAGTGTTTATATGAGTCAATAACAAAGTGAACGGGGGAAGTAATTCATAGTAAGTGGGTGAAGGATATGTGTCAATTGTTGGGATTAGTGTCCTAATTCTCCCAGAGTCTCGTTGTTTGTAATTATACACATTGTTTATGAATAAAATAAGTGTTATTTCATTCTGGCATTTACTCATATCCAATAAACAAAACTCCATGGTTATTATATGTAAACTTAAGCATGTATATGAGATATACAAGTGGATCATGCCTTAAGTGATAACTTAAATAGGTATGTAGTATAAGGATTAAGGTGGGATACTTGATCCTGGTGACACTACGGATACGACCCACTTTGTAGAGGTTTGCAAATGTTGTAAACCACTATAGATGGTAGATCCTGACTATTCATGTGGAGACATGCGAGCGGGGGTGTCCTATACAAAGAGTTTGTATAAGACCGGACCATGAGATGATTCGTCTTTATATATAACGTCGTTGATACTGGAGACTTACATTTCACCTAAACGACCATAGGTGACATGACCTTAATCCTAAGTGTTTTGGGAACTCCTGCCTTTGAGGGCTGTCCTTTGATTAGTATGGGTGAGAGTGGCCAGATTGCCTACTCAACATGCCTACCTTTTTAGGGACTTGTCTGATTTGGGAGCTTGGAACTCAGTTACACAAGATGAAATTCACTCATTCCCTGAAGTAGGGGTAAGTAGATAGATTGCTCCCTTAAGGGCTGATTTCGGGGCTTAAACATAGTGACCACAACTTCTCTTTGGAAGAGAGGACTCAGTCATAGTAGAACTATGATTTATGTTCATTAGAGGGATCAATGGTACTTATGAAGTTAGATGTAACTACAGGGGCATAATGGTTATTGGCCGAGCTGTAGTTACGAGCGATCTGTGAAGGATTGTTGCACTGTTGATTGGTTAAGATGGACACATAATATATCTGTAGTAAAGAGAATTTATCTGTTGGTCTTTAGTGGAGTGCTTGTTAGTTAACAGATGGTGGATCCTGTGACTAAAGAGTTTAGTCAGTTATTCACGTACTATTAAAGCTTCAAGCTATAGGTCCATTAGGTCCCCTTGGTATCTCAATGGATTCAAGTGGAGGATCAGTTCTTGGTGTTGATTTGAAATATTCAAATTGACAAGAGGTAATTCGATTATATATGATATGATCAGTGTGGTGTATGAGATACATCAAGTGGAGGGTTAATGTAAATGGGATTTATATTAAGTGCCATGAAATAGAAAAAGAGCTATGGTTTATATGTCTCATGAGATGAAATATTAAAAGTATAGGTTATAAATATAGTATGGTAAGTTAGTTATCATTTATATTTATAATAATATTAATTATTGGATAATTATCTCTTTTTCTCTAATAACCAATTGAGTGAGAGGTTATTAGTAGTTTCATGGTAACCGTGAGATAAAAAGAAAAATGTTTTCCTAATTTTAATAATGGTGACGATAGACTCTCAGTTGGCCGATGAGCTAAACGATCGCATAGATTTAGCTAGACGATTGCACAGCTTTTGATAAACGATTGGGCATCGACATATACATAGGCTTTATCATCTCTCACTCGCTCAATCGTTTACACGATTGTCCTCCTCTGGTTTCATCCTCTAACCAAGTCCACATAGAGCCCATGATAACGGGTAGAAATACACGTTATTACAATGCAAAGATATAAAATAATGTGTGGATTGCGATGGTAAAAATATGTAAAATCGTGTCCAAAAGTATTAAGTTGAGAACATTGCGATTGCATGCATCCATCACATTAAAATAACTAATTTACTTATTTTGTGCAAGAAAATGCGTTGGCGCAAGGCATAATTGCGATCTAAGGAATTCAGCGTTTGAGCGCATTAAAAGATTGCGACCAAGAAAATGCGTTGGCGCAAGGCATAATTGCGATCTAAGGAATTCAGCGTTTGAGCGCATTAAAAGATTGCGACCGCAAGGCTATGCGATCGTATGCGATCGTATGCGCTCGCGAAGATCTGCTCAAGAAGGTGGCCGCATTCAGACGACGCATCAAGGTAAAAGCTTAATAAATCACGATGGGACAGAAAGCTGATACAGTCGAATTCGAATTTAGTTGACAAGCTATTAACGACATACTGTAGCAAGTACACTCAACTTTTTGGTGGCAATTAATCGGCACATCAGACAGAGAATTAATGACATCCCATCAGTGCAATCATTTGAGAGAAAAAGCTCTTACCCTGAAGCTTTATAAATACCGAAGGCCACCTTTGTTAAAGGAATTCGGTTCCATTCCAGCTGAGCCAGATAGAGAGTCCTGCTATTCAGAATTTAGAGTCTTCTTCACCATATACTTAGTTAGCTGTAGTACGTAATTTTATATATTTAAAAGGCAGAGGTGAGTGAAGAGAGAAGATACTGAAAGATTGTCCTCAGAAGAGTGTTGGGAAGCGTTGAGAACAGAGAGAGGGACGACTCTTGCGGAAGCAAGAAACGACCAGTTATTAATGGAATTCTTTTGAGCAGAGTAGAGAAAACTCAGTGTAAAAGCCTTGGGAAGCAAGACATTGCTACCAGGCTCTCTATCCTTATTTTCAATTGTCATTTTGTATTATGAACTTATTTATAAAATGGAATTTGCATCTCTACATCTGTTCACTCTCTTTACATTACACATGAGTAACTAAACTATCAAATGGGTTGAGAAGCACTTAGCTAGCATAACCTGAGATCTTTACTTTATGTGATCATCTTGTATTATGTATGCGTCATTCGTCCTTTAGAGATGCTCAAGAGGGTGGCCTAAGGATAGAATCTAGGCTTGGAAAAGTCAGATTAAAATCTAGGCTCGAGAGAGTTAGATTGGAACCACATAATCAAGAGATAGATGCTTAGGAATATGTTCTGTTTGCTATTAACGCATCACATGCACCCTAGAGATAGGATATGATGGTATGCGGTCACCTTGTACCTGTGTGCATCATTCATCATCGCATAGGCAAGAAATAGAAATAAGTCCTATAGACATCATCGCATACATTGCATGCATCCTAAAACTAGAAGTTATAGCATTTGCATTAGAAGATGAATTGTTGTTGTATGTGTGTAGCATAATCGCATAGCTTGAACGCAATCTCAGGAAGCGCTAGCTGAATACCTTCTCAACCCGTTCCCTCCGCATACTCATTGTGACTTTCATTGTTATTAACTCTTTTCTCAAATCCACCGCATAGAATATATACCTTAAACAAACATACCAACCAATGCATTGTGTTATTTGTCACCGCAAAGAAATCGGAAATCACCATCGCATACTGTCTCCATAGTCCCTGTGTTCGACCCTAGGCTAACAGGCAACCTAGTAGAATTTATACTTGGATTTTGCTAGAAAAACTTGCATGCACAACGTATACACCACCATCGCAATATACACCATTATTTCATCACATTAACCACGCATCAGCCTACACTCTGGATTCTCACACTGAGAATACCAAGGTAACTTTTTTGGTGGTGTCATACTCAATTTGACACAGTTGAGGTTCTGTGGAGGCCATTCATGATGTTCGAGTTTGCTGTGATCGTGCGTGTAGCGGTCGTGTTGTACGACCGTTCGAGTGTTGCAGTGTTGCTGATTGTTCGAGTGTTTGTGTCGATAGATCTTGGAGATGAGTCTTCAAAGGTATGTGAATTCTTCCCTTGATCGTGTAGTAAAGCATGTTGTAATTTCTGTTTTGCACATAGCCTGTTGTTTTCGTTTGTGACTGTAATTGTGTATGTTCATATACGATCAAATTTGGAACGATCATTCCACTGCTCATGGAAATCCTCATGTTCGATTTCCTTCATCAACTTATCCTACAGTCTCTTCCGTTAGTTTGGACCATGAGATTCCTATGTTGCACCTGCTGGTTTGCCTTAGGCGGCCTTAGCTAGTCATTTAACGATGGCTATCCCCTCGGAAGGTTGTAACATAGAATTTGGAAGAACTCAAACTATAAAAATAGATAGGATTTCTTAGGTCCATTCCCAACCTCGACTCTCCATTTCGGTAGCATAGTTAGGGCCGATCTCTAATGTCTGAAAACAGAGGGTTACACTTAAAAAATTACTAGTGTTAGTAACTGACCGAAAATGGTAACTAAACGACTATAGGAAGAAAAGTTATTATGGAGATAGAGTTTGGTCAAAATTGTTTTGCTTTAGTGAAAGAGTATTTGACTGCCCCTCGGTATCACGTATTCTGATTCACTATATTATTGTTGCAAATGAATAATGGTTATGGATACATTATTACTTGTTTTCGCTAAAACTTGACTTTGGATTTAGTTGCAATTTGCTAATTAGAATTTAAAATTTTTAGCATGTCGAATTTTTCTAGAATACTCGCTTCTGAATTAGTTAACGGTCAAATAAAATCAACGTACAAATTACTAGCGGTTAATGGTTCTAAAAGAGTTTTAACAGAGGATTGTCCTTTATCTCCCAACTCATCTAGAGTGTGGAATGATATTGATGAGAATGTGAAATTCGAACAACAAAATAAATATGATTTACTTGTTATCAAAACATATTTAGTGGAAAAACATAAAACCCGGATAATTAATTCAAGTGCTACTAATCATGTCTTTACTTTCTCACAGGAAACAAGTTCCTGGAGATAGTTGACAGAAGGCGAAACAATCTTTAAGGTAGGGATCGAGGAGGTTGTTTCAGCTAAAGCAATGGGAGATATGAAGTTATTTATAGAAGATAAATACATTTATCTTAAAAATGTTTATTACATTCCTTCTATGAAAAGGAATCTAATATCTATCTCTTGTTTGCTAGAACAAAATTATAAAGTTTCTTTCGGAAATGATGTAGTGTTTATCAATTCAAGAAATAACCAAATTTGTTCTACAAAATTAGAAAATAACTTGTATTTATTCAAAACCGATTGAGGTTAGAACCGTTTTGGACATAGAGATGTTTAAATCTGCTGAGACTTAAAAGAAAAGGAAAGTTTCTCCAAATGCCTACCTTTGGCACTTGAGACTGGCAAGTGGGAGATATTATGGGTATCTGATGTCCTAGTTTATTGTATTTATACTTTTTATTTTCTCAGTGTAGCTCAACATTGTATATATTTGTATATATTGATCCATTGGAGTTTCATTCCAAGTGGGAGTATTGTTGGGTTGTATGTCCTAAAACTCATATTTTATTATCAATAAAGATGTTATTCAACATTACTTCAATAAAGTGTTATTGAATCTATTAATGTCATTCATAAAGTTTAAATCCAATAAACTAAGATCCATGACTATTATATGAATACTTGAACTTTATGTAGAGACATAAAGATGAATCAAGTTCGAGTAAATAGCAAAAATGGTCTATAGTATATGATTAAGATTGGGTACCTTGTTTTGGTAATATTATTGGATGTGACCTCTGTAGCTATTACAAGTTGTTGTAAAGATACTACAAACGAAGTGATCCAAAATCGTTCATGTATTGACATGAGGAGTGGAGGCATCCTATACAATGAATTTGCATAAAATTGGACCAATAAATAAATCACTCTTACTTTATAACGCCGTTTATTGTTTAAGACTGACTATTTCGCTTAGATGACTTAAGTAACTCGATCTTAATCCTGAGCTAACTATGAACTTTTGTTTATTTGTGGTTATCCTTAGATTGCATGGGTGAGGGTTGGCTCAACAGCGCTGACTTAATAAGCCTCCCATTTCAAAGGTAAGACCGTGTAGATAGCTGGAGACATAGGGTGCAAGATGGAATTCATGCCTACCCGATTTAGGGATAAGAGAAAGGTTGCTATCTTAAGTAATTGAATCAAGATCTTGAACAAGGGGCCCCACCCTCTCACCGGCCCGAGAGGCATCCGGTTTAGTGATTAGATCATAAACCAATTGTTCATTAGAGGATCAGTAGGAACTTAAGGAACAAGACGTAATATTGGGGGTAAAACTGATATTGACCCAACCGTTATTACAAATAACCTGTGAAGGGTCAACTTATTAGTTATGGTTAAATCAATGGACACAAATATATCTATAGTGAGGAGAGTGCAACTATCGAGCGATACTGGTGTGACTCAATAGTTAACGAATACTGATTAGTTCGATCTAAAGAGTTTTAGCCAATTAATCTTAATCGTTGAAGCTCATGATCTGTAGGTCCATAAGGCCCCTTTACTAGCTCGTAAAACATGAACATTTTGAATTATTAAATTAAGTGAATTTGGAGTGATATCAATTTGAATTTTTCAAATTGAACTAGGGTTTGAATTTGAATAAGTTCAAAATCAAATTAGGATTTGTTTAATTATATTCGATATAATTAACATTTAATTTGTTAAAATTAAACAAAATTGGAGAGTTTATAATGTTTAAATATTGATTTAAATATTAATTACATGAATAAGATTCATGTTTAAAATTAGGTGTGTGATTAATTTGATATTTGATATTTAATTAATTAATTAATTAATTAAATATATTTAATTAATTAAAAATCAAATTAAATTCCAACTTTAATTCAATTTGAGAAATTGGTTTTTTTTTAAAATTTTTGAATTTGGTTAATTGTGAATTAATCAAATTAATTAATTTGGAATTAATAAAGAATTTGGAAATTGTGAAAAAATTGAAAATTGGAGAAAGTGGGTTTTTCCAACTTTTCTCAAGCATGAGGTGTGTTCCTCCTGTGAAACCACACAGTTCCACTTCAATTATTGAAGTAGCTGCTGACAATGAAGTTGCTGATGTTGCTTGCATGTATTCAATGATTAAAAACACTAAATGATGAAGAAGAACTTAGAGATTCAGTTGGAAAAATGAGTTTTCTACTACATCTTCTTCCTCTCAAACCCTAAAAATTCTTCGCCAAATTCACTCAAATTCGAGTTCCATCATTCAAATTCAAGGTTGAGAATAGTAGAGAAGATCTCTTGATGGTTCATTGTCGATTTGGAGTTGAATTAACGTGAAGAGTATCTTGGATTAGAGAGAATTCATCAAAGGTATGTTCAACTTGAAACCCACTTTAGTTTATCAAAAATGGCATGCTTTAGAACTCAAAATAAATGTAATTAGAGTGCTTATTGATTCTGTTTGCTTCCATTGCATGCTTGTGTATTTCATCACCGAGATGCCCTAACATATCATTTACAACCTTCTTGCAAACATTTGAACTCAATAGACTTCAAACTCAATACACTTTTTTACCTTCAAATCACCATAAAATAAAATATCTCTTATAACTTCATCATTTGAAGAAAAAGAACCTAAATATAACATTCTATCACCAATTACCATCTTCACCTACACTACTAATAGCAATAGAAGACTCTTCCAAAGAACATTCACTTACATGAGCAATTAATGGATATCTACTCATTGCATCTTTAGCCAAAGTTAGATACCAAAAAACATCTTTGTCATTTTTATTGGAACCATAATTTGAATACTATTTTTACCAAAATCCAATGAAACTGACAAATCTACCAACCCATTCAATTGAATATCTTCATATATTAAACCAATAAACCATTAAAGTCTATACAATCATCCACCAAAATTTCACCAACCTCATAATTCTCATAGCAGCGGTAATCATTCCACTGTCCTCCATAAAAAAAAAACTATAGGAATCGTTATGGTATTCTTCAAAATGAAAAAAAGATTATATATAAGAAACTCATAATGAAAATATCATAAGATTTTGTAAGAAACTCATAATCAAAATATCCAATAGTAATGATAGAAATAGAGTTATATCTTTGTCTATAAGTGATAGAAAAAGATAGAACTCTATCAATGTCTATTAGATATATAGTAATAGAGTTCTGTCTCTGTCTATCACTAATAGACAAATATAATAATAGATAAAGATAGGCGTCTATATGTGTTTATTAGGGATAGTTAGAGATAGAGTCCTATCTCTGTCTATTTATGATAGTCAGAGATAGACATCTATCTCTGTCTATCGGTAATAGACAAAGATAGACTTCTATCTCTATTTATTAGTGATAGAAAAAGGTAGAATTCTATCTCTGTCTATCATCGATACACCTAATCACAATGATGAGTGATAGACAACGATAATATCATTGTCTATCAACAAATAGTTCTATCTCACTAATACAATACAATGAAAAGTAGTGAGTTAAATTCAAAACAAAACAAGGAAAAAGGAAAGTGACAAAGATAGACAAATATAGGCATCTATATTTGTCTATCAGTGACAGTCAAATATAGAGTTCTATCTTTGTCTATCAGTGACAGTCAGAGATAGACTTCTATCTCTGTTGGTCAACTAAATATAAAATGAATATTTAGAGGTATTTTTGGGTTGAAGCAAGCGAAAAAAATTGCAAAATATTATTTGTTTGTTTGTATTTTTTACGAGTTTTTACAAACATATCATGTACCTATTAGTTAAAATTTGATTTACTCATAGAATTCTGGTACTGATTAGAATGAGGAGTTCATGTAAGCTGCGTTTTAGCTATGCATATCTTATTTCTTGTAACAATTGAATAAGATATGGATCGTTCCAAAATTTTACGAATTGGATGTTCCAACCATATAAGCTATTATAAAATGAATGAAGGTCTTCTATCTTTGTCTATTAGGGATAGATAGAGATAAAATACTATAT
This sequence comes from Benincasa hispida, assembly GCF_027475165.1. Lineage (NCBI taxonomy): Eukaryota > Viridiplantae > Streptophyta > Magnoliopsida > Cucurbitales > Cucurbitaceae > Benincasa > Benincasa hispida. The sequence goes on along the minus strand of NC_143489.1, from coordinate 27,289,061 downwards.
ATTTTTAATCAATTCTTACATTTAATCATACTTATTCAACATTATTGAACCTAATTTTAATTAAATAGACGGTAAGCAAAAAAGTAGTCAAAGCTGAATCATCAACAAGCAAAGGAAGCAAAGGAAAAGGAAAGAAAATAACGAAAGTTGAATCATCAATAAACAGAGCAAAAGGAAGCAAAATCAAACCCTTTGTACATCAGCTTGACATCATGGTCAAAAGAATTGAGTGGAATGTTTTGGTGTCTCAAGTTGGAAAAACCCACTATGTAGAAAATCTATTGAATTTTCAAATGAAATTCAATTTTCTCAATTTTTAATTTAAATTTTCAAAACTTAAATTAAAACACAAATTGAATTTATTATTTGAATTTTCATAAAATTCAAATTTCAAATTTAAATAAAATTAATTCAAACAATTAATTTTAAATAAAATTTATTTAAATAATTAATTAAATTAATTTAATACCGATTATTAAATTAATTAAGCACCGATTTCTCAATCATGAATCTCTATTCATGTATTTAATATTTAAATCAAATTTAAATATTATCCAATTCTCCAACTTCGTTTAATTCGATAATCAAAAGTATAATTATATTGTATATAATTACTGATTCCTTTAATTCGAATTTGAACGTTTCAAATTTACTCATCACGCTATTATAAGGTTTAATCCATTTGTGATATAGTAGGGGGACCTAATGGACCTATAGATGAGCTCCAACGATACGAGATTAATTGGCTAAACTCTTTAAACTGAATTAATCAACATTCGTTAAGTGCCGGGTCACTCCACTAAAGCCAATAGTTGCACTCTCCTCACTGTAGATATATTTCTATCCACTTGATTTAACCATAATCAGTAAGTCAACCATTCACAGGTTGTTCGTAATAACGGTTCGGTCAAAAGTTGTTTTACCCCCAAGATTACATCTTTCTCCTTAAGTCTCATTGATCCTCTAGTGAACAATTGGTTTTTGATCCAATCATCAAACTGAGTTCCTCTCGAGCTAATGAGAGGGTGGGGCCCTTTGTTCAAGACTCGGAGTTAACACTTAAGGGAAAAACCTCTCTACTATCCTTAAAAGCGGGTAGGAGTGAATTCCGTCTTGCACCTTATGTCTCCAGCTATCTACCCGGTCTTACCACTGAAATGGGGGCTTATTGAGCTGATGCTGTTGGTCCAACCCTCACCCATACAAATCTAAGGATAATCTCGAATAAACATGAGTTCATAGTTAGCTTAGGATTAAGGTCAAGTTACCTAGGTCATTGCTTTGAAATAGTTAGTCTTATACAGTAAACAATGTTATAAAGTAAGAGCGACTTATTTCTTGGTCCGGTCTTATACAAACTCTTTGCACAGGATGCCTCCACTCGCATGTCTCCACATGAACGATTCAAGATCATATCGTTTGTACTAAATACAAAGTGAGCCGCATCCAATAGTGTTTCTAGAATAAAGTACCTAGCCTTATCCGTATACTATAAATTGTTTTGGCTATCTACTCGAACTTGATCCACTCTTATGTCTCCACATAAAGTTCAAGTACTCATGTAATAGCCATAGATCTTAGTTTATTGGATTTAGGTTCTTTCTAAAACAAAATGAGTAATTCATACATTCAATAACAACTTTATCTATAACATAATAAGTTTAATTGTTTACTAACCATGAGTTTTAGGACATAAAACCCAGTAAACTCCCACTTGAACTAAAACTTTAATGGGTTTACATATATACAAATATATATAATGTTGAGTATGAGAGAATAAATACAATAAACTAGGACATTAGATACCCATTAATTCTCCCACTTGCCCTAGGTTTATGTGTCTCGTAGTCCTAGTTCAACTAGGTGACCCTCAAACACTTTAGCTGTAAGGGTCTTTATAAATGGATCAGCTAAATTGTCTTCTGAGGCTATCTGCGTGACGATTACATCTCCCTGATGAGATGGTACTTGCACTCGATGTGCTTCCCACTATTGGGATTGGTACTTATTTTTCATTAGAGGAATCAGTGGTACTTAAGTAGTTAGATATAACTACAGGGAAAAAATGGTAAATTGGCCCAGCTGTACTTACGAGTGATCTGTGAAGGGTTATCACACTGTTGATTGGTTAATATGGATACATAAATATATCTGTAGTGAGAAAAGTGTAATTGTCGTCTTTAATGGAGTGCTCGATAGTTAACAGATGGTGGATCTCATGACTAGAGAGTTTAGTAAGCTATTCACGTACCTTGGAGCTTCAAGCTATAGGTTCATAAGGTCTCCTTGGTAGCTCAATGGATTTAAGTTGAGAATCAGTTCTTGGGGTTAGTTTGAAGTGTTCAAATTAACAAGAAGAAATTCAATTATATATGATATAATAGGTGTGATGTATGAGATACATCAAGTGGAGGAATTAATGTAAATATGATTTACATTAAGTACCATAAAATATGGTTTGTATGTTTCATGAGATGAAGAATTAAAACTATAGGTTATAAATATAATATGGTAAGTTGGTTATCATATTTATTTATAATAAATTAATTATATGATAATTAAATCTTTTTCTCTAATAACTGATTGAGTGGGAGGTTATTGGTAGTTTTATGGTAATCATGAGATAAAAGGAAAATGGTTTTCCTAAAATTAGAAGTTACCTCATTCGGAAAGAACTCATGGAGAAAAGCTATCAAGTGAAAGAGTTTAACTAAGCGATAGCAGTGCAGAGACTAAACGATCACTTACCTTTGACTGTAGATAGTCATTCAGCTGATTGTAGTTACACGATCGATTGGTTAAGTCTATATGATAGGCTACCGTTTACTAAATGATCGTGCACATCGTCTATATGATAACAATATCTTTTCTCCCATTTGCTCAATCGTTTACTCGATCGTTGTTCTCCAGTCTCTTCCTCAAGCCAAGATCATACATAGCCCATAACTCCTAGATTCTCACATCGAGAATACTAAGGTAACCATT